>NC_142461.1:74409027-74560000 GCF_049115385.1 Moschus berezovskii
TTCTAAATTCTAGACTATATTGCCATAAGTTGTCCCTGTTCTTACGCTTTGAATATCTGTAGGGTTTGTGGCAACATTCCTCTCTTAATTCCTAATGTTGCTCATTTAAACTTTCTTTTTTTCTTGATCACTTTTGCTAGGAATTTTAAATTCTGTTCGTCTTTTCAAAGAGTCAACTTCGGCTTTGTTAATTTGTCTGTCATTCAGGATTAAATCAGAAGCAGAACCACTAGTTTTGTGTGTGTGTGTGTGTGTGTATAAGCACGTGTTTATTAAGGAATTTGTTTTGACCATACACAGTTGGGGGAGTTGATTTAACAGTTTCTGTAAGGTATTGCTTTTGTGTCTGATGCTGGAACTTGAAATCCATAAGTCAGACAGCCAGCAAGGGAAGATGAATGTTAAGTAGAGGAAAATAATAGCATGCTGGAATCTTCAAGTATGAGCTGAAGTGAATGATGACAGAGTGACACCCTAGTCTTATTTTTTTCCTGCCTCTGCCCTTGGGATATGAATGTTCTACAGAAGCTGGGGCTCTTTATCTTGAAAAAGAAACTTGGTGGAAGCAAATCATTACATCCTACCTCCTAGATAGCCCCCCCAAATTCTCTCAGCACAAAGACTGACCAAAGGATGCTATAGCAAAGGGATTACTGAACCAATTTTGTAAAGCACTAGATAGTAAATATTTTAGCTTTGTGGACATATGATCTCTGGTTCAGCTGTTTAGTTCTGACATTATAGTGCAGAAGTAGCCATAGCCAATGCATAAATGAATGGCATGGCTGTATTCCAGTAAAGTTTATTTAGAAAAATAAGCAGTGGACCAGATTTGACCTCTAAGTTGTAGTTTGCCGTTCCCTATTCTAAAAATTTCAATAGACTTATTGAATTTCTTAACGTACCACAGTCTACTTGGGGGTTAATATTGCAAACATCATGTTTAATTCTGTTAATCCTGCTTGCTTATCCTTTGCACTATTGTTAAATATCTTACATCTACGTATATTTTAAACCTTACTGTGCCCTGTTTTCATTATTGTATTAGAAAGTCAATTAATGAAGAAATTAACAGAAGGAAAAATGATAGTCTTTAATATTTATCTACATATTAACATTTCTAATGACTTTTATTCCTCTCTGTAGTTCCAAGTTTCCATCTTAAGGTATTTCCCTTTCAATGCAAATAACCACCTTTGTTTATTTCTTGCCACAAAGGTCTGCAGGTGATAACATTTCTCATTATTCATTTATCTGAAAATGGCTTTTTGGGAACCAGCATTTTTCAGGATTTCTTGTAGAGAATTCTAGATTGATAGTAGTTTTCTTTCAGGACTTTAAAAATGCTGTTTCTTTGTTTTTTAAACCTCCATCCTTTGTGGATGAGAAGTCAGGCAACATTTCTGTCTTTGCACTCTCCAATGTAATGTGTCTCATTTTTCTCTGGCTACTTTCAACATCTTCTCTTCATCTTTGGCTTTTGGCATTTTGATGGTGGTAAATTTAATTGTCTTTGTATTTTTCTTACTTGTGATTTATATTGAATCTGAGTTTGGAAAGTGTTTGGCCATTATTTCTTCAAGTTATTTTTTCCCCATTTTTTTCCTCTTTTCTACCTTTAGGTATCCGTTTGTATAGAGTTTAGCTTATATGATGCCCACAGGTCACTGTAAGGCTCTTCTCAGTTTTTTCCTCCAACCTTCATTGTCACTCTTTTTCAGATTGAAGAATTGTTATTTTCCCTGATAACTCAGTTGGTAAAGAATCTGCCTGCAATTCAGGAGACCTTGGTTCGATTCCTGGGTCAGGAAGATCCCCTGGAGAAGAGATAGGCTACCCACTCCAGTATTCTTGGGTTTCCCTGGTGGCTCAGCTGGTAAAGAATCTGCCTGCGATGTGGGAGACTTAGGTTCGATCCCTGGGTTGGGAAGATCCCCTGGAGAAGGGAAAGGCTACCCACTCCAGTATTCTGGCCTGGAGAATTCCACGGATTGTATAGTCCATGAGGTCGAAAAGAGTCAGACATTACTGAGCGACTTTCACTTCGAGTTCATTGATCCTTTCTTTTGCCATCTTCAAACTGTTGTTGATTTCATTTGTCAACTTTTCACTTTTGTCCCAGAATTTCTGGTTTTAAAAACTGTCCGTTTCTTTGCCTTTAGCCATGTTTGCCTTGAAGTTATTTGTCAGTTCCTGCCGTGCATCATCTGGAGATACGTTTTGTTGACTGCTTTTCTTGAACATTTTCTGTTTTTCCACAAGTCTAATAACTTATATATTTGGCATTGTAATATGTTGTTGAGTGTGTGGATTCTGTTATCATCCTCTGAAGAGTTGTTTTTTCATTCTAGCAGGCAGTTAAATTACTGACCACTTTGAGCCTAAGAGGTCTTGATTTTATGCTTTGTTGGGCATGTCTGTTTCAGTTTTTATCCTAGTCTTCAGTTCAGTTCAGTTCAGTTGCTCAGTCGTGTCCGACTCTCTGAGACCCCATGAATCACAGCACGCCAGGCCCCCCTGTCCATCACCAACTCCCGGAGTTCACTCAAACTCATGTCCATCGAGTTGGTGATGCCATCCAGCCATCTCATTCTCCGTCGTCCCCTTCTCCTCCCGCCCCCAATCCCTCCTAGCATCAGACTCTTTTCCAGTGAGTCAACTCGTTGCATGAGGTGGCCAAATTAGGAAGTCTTAATTCCTGGGCCTGATGCACGGCTTTCTGTGATTTGAGTGGAAACCTTGAAATGTTGGCCAAACCCCTCTGACTTGTTTCAAACTCTGATTCCCCAGCAGCAAGCAGCAGCTGAATCTCTGACTGCCTTTAGAGCTTTCCTTGGAATATCTCAGACAAACACTCAGTGATAGGGTCATTCAAGGATTTTAAGGTAGTTTATATGCCGGTTTGGGGGCTCCTCTTCTCTGGTTCCTTCCTTATGGAAACATCCTACCTCAGTTTCTTTGCTACCCTCATTACCCAAACTTAATCCTAAGACTGTAACCTTTTGCTTAACCTTCTAGTGATCCTGCCGCCACCCAGAGTCCCCTCAAGGCAAAGCTGTTTAATGTGGGTTTTATCCAGTGCGCTCAGTTGCTAAGTCATGTCCAACTCTTTGCAACCCTTGGACTGTAGCCTTCCAGGCTCCTCTGTCTGTGGAATTTTCCAAGCCAGGATACTGGAATGTGTTGCTATTTTCTACTCCAGGGTGTCTTCCCAACCCAGGGGTCCAACCCGCGTCTACTGCCTCTCCTTCATTGGCAGCCAGATTCTTTATCACTAGCGTCACCTGGGAATCCCTTTATCCAGTGTAGTCCCTTTCTTTTAAGGTTCAAACTCCTTCTAGTTTTGCCCTTTTTCCTTACTCTTCATTGTTTTATAAATATTATCTGTGGGAAGATTATTCCTATATAAGCTTCTCTACCATTGCCAATGTATGAATTCTCAGCTTTACTTTATAAAGAGTCCGAAGTTAAGTTGATCACACCATTCTTGCACAAGTAGTATGGTTCAGGAGTGTGCCTGGCCAGCAAATCATCTGAAGTATTTCTTCTCACTGCTCTGACTTTCCCCTGCCTTTTGGTATGTATGCCTGCCAGCTCTCTTATCTTTTGATGCAATACCCTCCATTTCTACGTTGGTAAGGAGAATGTGTTTTTAGTGAGGGTTCTCTGGAAAAGAGTCTTTTGTAGGAGGGATTGGGGGTAGGAGGAGATGGGGACGACAGAGAATGAGATGGCTGGATGGCATCACCAACTCGATGGACATGAGTTTGAGTGAACTCCAGGAGTTGGTGATGGACAGGGAGGCCTGGTGTGCTGTGATTCATGGGGTCGCAAAGAGTCGGACACGACTGAGCGACTGAACTGAACTGAACTGACTGAACTCCCTTTCTTGGATGCCATGACTGGAGAGCAAGTGGGTGAATGCAGTTGGCTCTGGATACTGACATGGTGGCATGGGTCTTTAGGTGAAGACCTTCAGGTAATCCCACTGCCAGAGGTTCAGCACCAGCAAAGAACTGACTAAAAAACCAACTTTCCTACTTCCTGAAACAGTTTCCTAGGCCATTGAAAACCATTTTTCACACTAGAAAGAACTTGTGTTCATGTATTTACTGATGTTTTCTATTGAGGAGATGACTAGCATTTCAGGGTAAGACATGATGTTTAAGTGCATGCACACTAGCCTTGCAGTTTCTCAAGCTGAGTACCATTGTCCAAATTTATATGGTCTTAAGCAGACATGTTTCCTTTCCACAAGAAGAAAAACCTGCTAAAGGCTAGGAGAGATAGGAATTAGGTTATAAGACAACCTGGTTTTTGACAACTAGAGACAACCCCCTAGCCAAGAACATATCTAGCAGGCATAGCATGTATGTGGTGTGCCAGGGGGCTTGCAGATTTCATGCAACTCTGGATAAGTCAAATGGACCTAAACATTAAGTAGCTCTCAGCCTTTCTTCTAACTTGTACTCAAAGGTTTGATGCACTGGAGGGTAGTCTCAATATTGTAGGCCTTCAGCTGCTTCTTTTGTTGTGTTTTGTGCTCACTCTGCTTCTTTTTGTAGTACCTAAAGCTTATTATCTGGAGAAGGCAATGGCAAGCCACTCCAGTACTGTTGTCTAGAAAATCCCATGGATGGAGGAGCCTGGTAGGCTGCAGTCCGTGGGGTCGCTAAGGGTCGGACACGACTGAGCGACTTCACTTTCACTTTTCACTTTCACGCATTGGAGAAGGAAATAGCAACCCACTCCAGTGTTCTTGCCTGGAGAATCCCAGGGACGGGGGAGCCTGGTGGGCTTCCGTCTATGGGGTCACACAGAGTCGGATACGACTGAAGTGACTTAGCAGCAGCAGCAGCAAAGCTTATTATCAAGGTGTCATCTTGATTCTAAATGAATTTACAATTTATTTTTCCATGCTAAAAAGCAAGGAGAGAGGCTATAACCAAGCAACCAAAACAAAATGAAAAACTCAGTTCATATGAGTGAATGAAAAAATTTATCTTGATCTCCTGTTAAAAGGATAATCAAAGCACCTCCTTATTGCCTGTAGATGTCTGATGTCCAATCATAATTCCAGTCTTTACCAACAGCTCCAAAAAGGCTTATGACAGGTGGTTCAAAAGGGGCTTTGTGTGAAGCAGGAGAACAGTAGTTTCTAGTTATTTGTACAATCAAAACAGCCTAGGAATGGGCTTCCCAGGTGGCGCTAGTGGTAAAGAACCTATCTGCCAATGCAGGTAGACATAAGAGACACGAGTTTGGTCCCTGGGACCAGAGGATCCCCTGGAGGAGGGCACGGCAACCCACTCCAGTATTCTTGCCTGGAGAATCCCACGGACAGAGGAGACTTGACAGGCTGCAGTCCGTAGAGTCGCACAGAGTCATACACGACTGAAGCAACTTAACACACACAGCCAGTCTTCTCCAATTATTAATTCCGTATTGCTTGCTTTTCTTCTTTAGTTTCAACAGAGAATACACACATTCATACACTGTGTGTACATTTCTTTTACTTAACAAAATCCAAACTCCAAACACTTTGACAGTTTGATACGAATAGTTAGAAATGTGTGAGCTGTGCTTAACTGTGCTTTAGAAGAAAAATGGAAGTATTTGTTGTTGGAGGGGAGACGGAAGATTTGTATATTCTGTAAGTGTCAGGGACATGTGGCTGTTACAGTAAACTGCATGTGAAAAGCCCTCTCCTGATTATTGAAAAAGGAGAATAGGTGTGAAACTCCCTTTAAGGCTCCCAACTTGAGAATTTTGCAAGTCTGGAATTTTTAATGTCTGCCATCTATTTCCCATTTAATCTTTCTTGAATCTAAGTTGACAGCTGAGAAAGCATTAAAATCTGTCAGTAGTATATCTTATTTTTTATTTGAATGTCTGAATTATTTTTTTATTTAGTAATTTTTTATTGAAGTATAGTTGATTTATAACTATATACATTCTTTTTCAGATTCTCTTCCCTTATAGGTTATTTAAAAATATCGAGTAGAGTTCCCAGTGCTCTACAGTAGGTCCTTATTGTTTATCTATTTTATATATAGTAGTATATGTATTGGAGAAGGAAATGGCAACCCACTCCAGCGTTCTTGCCGGACACGACTGAAGTGACTTAGCTTAGCAGTATATGTATATTAATCCCAAACTCCTAATTTATCCCTGTCTCCCACCTCCCCCCAACCATTCCCCTTTGGTAGCCACAAATGGATTTTCTATGTCTGTGAGTCTCTTTCTGTTTTGGAAATAAGTTCTTTTGAATCTTTTTTTTTTTTTAAGATTCCACATATAAATTATATCGTGATATTTATCTTTCTCCATCTGGCTTACTTCATAGGTCCATCTATGTTGCTGCAAACCACGTTTATCTTATTTTTTAAAATATTATATATGGAAACTATTTTTTCTGGATATACAATACCGTTATAACTTTTTATTTTGTTTTTGATGCGTAAAAGTGACATTCTCCCAATTTAGTGACTGTTATGTCCATTTATTATAACTGGATACATAATAGCCACATGGAATAGTTTATGTCCCTTACATTGTTACTTAAAATGCCAAAGAACATTCTGTTGCAGAAGAAATGATAGTGGAAATGAAGTATAAATTTATAGAATATGATACTTCATGGAGATAAATATAGGTAGATTTATGCATGAAAAGAATACTGATTGCCTAAATCATATTGCACACTCAGTTCTATCTTCCAGTCCCAGAGCTTTTAGAATATACAGTGTATGCCTTTACACTGTTCATTTAAAAAGACTTTGAACTTTTTTCCTTCCATAAATCCAAAGCATTTTAGTCACTGACCGTATCTCACACCCCACCAAGCATTGTGACGTTAAAATGAATCAGAGACGGGTAACGACACAGAGATATAGGGATAGAAGAACAAGTATATTTTACAAATAGGCGAATTGAGTGAATGAGAGCTAGCATGTGATATTTCAGTGTAACATATGCATCTCTCTTTCTTACAGCTCTGTCTCCCCCAGCATTTCTTATTTGACTTTGAAGGCTAAGGATGATGTGAGACAGGAAATGAGTGCCAGGGGCTGTACCTGACACAGTACAGGTGATAACTCAGGTGTTAGAAAGTTTTACTGACTCCATCCGTTGCATGAAGAAATGGCTCAGGACGGTCCAGTAACCTGCCTAGAGTGTAAGAAACTGAGCGATAATCCCAGCGGCAATCTCTTAGATACCTCAGTCCTCTCCAGCACAGAATCTCTACTCACCTTTTCTACCGTTTCCACTGCTGGGGTGCAGTGTGCTCAAGTACTCAAATACCAGGACATGGAGGGCTGCTTTCTCTTGGAACATTTTGCTGTGTCAGTTCCAGAAGCAGGTTGCCTCATAATGAGAAGGCATGTAATATGGTGGCTGGGGTGGGAAGATAGCATTTGGTGAGAGGATTGTTCTACTAGTTGAAGCATAGACAAGACAGATGTTTTTTCCTTTGTTTTATTGAGATACAACCGGCATACAGCGCTGTGTCAGTTTAAGGCGTACAGCATGGAGGCCTGACTCACACAATATTGTGAAATGATTGCCGCAGTAAATTTAGTTAGCATTCATCCTTCCTCTCCAATAGGTAGAAGAAAAAGAGGCTGGAGAGGAGAAAAAAAAAAGGTGCTTTTTTGTTTCCCCTTGTCATGAGAACTTTTAGGATCTCCTCCCTTAGCAACTTTGAGATAAACCGCACAGCAGTGTTAACTATAGTCATAAGACAGATATCTATCATTTTACAGCTTGAGAGGCTTATGCCACATCATTTTGGAAAACATTTGAAAATTTGAAAAGAATTTGCCCCTACCTGCCAAGTAGGCATCGATGAGCATTTCATTAAATGTAAATGGAGGAAGAATGGCATTAGAAACGGCTGTAAATCAGAGAAGGGCTTCAGTTCAGTTCAGTTCAGTCGCTCAGTCGTGTCCGACTCTCTGCGACCCCGTGAATCACAGCACGCCAGGTCTCCCTGTCCATCACCAACTCCCAGAGTTCACTCAAACTCATGTTCATCGAGTCAGTGATGCCATCCAGCCATCTCATTCTCTGTCATCCCCGTCTCCTCCTGCCCCCAATCCCTCCTAGCATCAGAGTCTTTTCCAGTGAGTCAACTCTTTGCATGAGGTGGCCAAAGTATTGGAGTTTCAGCTTTAGCATCAGTCCTTCCAATGAACACCCAGGATTGATCTCCTTTAGAATGGACTGGTTGGATTTCCTTGCAGCTTAAACATTCATAATTATCTTTCAAGACCCTGTGTTGGAAAAATAACATGAACTTCCTTACCAACAAAGACAGCTTTCCGCTCCTAGACCGTTTACAACTTTGAAGATAAACTCTACTCAACTATAAAGACTTGATGCTGATGAAGTCCACAGGATCAGATTTTCATCCTGCACATGGCTGTTGCTCTGCTCTTTCCTTGGATTTCACATTTTTCAGAGTGTTGCCTCTCTCTTCAAAGACTGCCTCTCTTCCCCAGTGCCACTGCACCCACGCCCCAAGTGTATGCAGTGTGTTCCCGCAGTGGGAAATTTGTGATTCTGGGAGGTGTGATGCCGGCTTGTCTTTCCAGCCTGTCTCTTCCTGCTCTGAGGCCACTGCTTTAGTCAGACTCACCCTCTTCCCCTCTCCCACACCCTCTCAGACATTGATGGTGGATGTGTTGCTCTCACCCACTGAGGGGTGGATTTGCTGTCTCAGTAGAACACTCAGAGTTAAAACAAGATATAAAAATCTGTTTTCCATTTCCAGCCTTTCCTCTTTTTCTGGGTACCCATCTTACTTCCCTATTTATTCTATTGTTTCTCAACAGTAACTGCCCATCAAAATCACCTTAGGTGAGTGAGCATAAAAAAGGGCAGTGACCAAACCATTCCACAGACTATTAGAATCTCTGGAGGATACAGTGCATTTTTCAAAGCCCCCTAAATGATTTTAGTATGTGGAAGGGCAGATTTGTTCTGTGATCTTGGCCAAGTTACTCAGTCTTTCTGGGCCTCAGTGTCCTTTGCTGTAGAATGGGGATAGTATATGTATTGATAGCTCTCAAGTTACTGTGAGGGTGAAGTGGGCTGTTCACATGCGTGGATTTCTGTTGGTGCGCAGTCTGTGTGGTTGCCCTCATCACCGTTTTACACAGTGTTCATCTTCCTTTTTCCCTCCTGTCTACTCCTACTTCTGCTTTGAAGCTCAACTGAAATCCCACTTGCCTGGGGATTATTTAGGGAACGGACTAAGCTTCTGTAATGAAGAGACCCAATACGGTGGTGCTTCAGTGAGACAGTGTGTCTTCTCTTTCACGTGATAATCCAGCAGCCAACAGTCGGGCCTCCCAGATGGCTTTTGTCCACACACTGCCTTTCGAGATTCCCCATCCCTCCCATGTCATCACAGATCTGTCTTCCAGCCCACAGGGAGGGGATCAGAACTGCAAACGTGGCCAGGCAGAGAGTCCTGAGGTTGAGGACTGTCTGTAACTTCTCTCACGTCTCCTTGGCCTGAGCATAGTCTCATGGTCACATCTAGATGGAACAGAGGCCCTACCTGGCCAGCCAGGGGTTCAGCTTAAAACTGTTACTGTGACGTAGAGGGAGATGAGACTGGAGGAATGGCGGTTAGCTGCCGAGTCCAGGCCACTGCCTCCTACTGCTCATCTGCGGTCCTTTATTCTCTAGCGCACTGGGCTGTCATCTGTCTTTTCCGATGGGCAAGTTTTAGGTGTATTCTAGGCTCCCTCAAGATAAAGATTACTTTGTGTTCCTCTGTATACGTCTTCAAGTGAAAGTAAAAGTCGCTCATTTCAGTTCAGTCGCTCAGTCGTGTCCGACTCTTTGCGACCCCGTGAATCACAGCACGCCAGGCCTCCCTGTCCATCACCAACTCCCGGAGTTCACTCAAACTCATGTCCATCGAGTCGGTGATGCCATCCAGCCATCTCATTCTCTGTCGTCCCCTTCTCCTCCCGCCCCCAATCCTTCCCAGCATCAGAGTCTTTTCCAGTGAGTCAACTCTTCACATCAGGTGGCCAAAGTATTGGCGTTTCAGCTTCAATATCATTCCTTTCAGTGGACACCCAGTTCTTTAGAATGGACTGGTTGGATCTCCTTGTAGTCCAAGGGACTCTCAGAAGTCTTCTCCAACACCACGGTTCAAAAGCATCAATCCTTCGGCGATCAGCTTCCTTCACATCCATACATGACCACTGGGAAAACCATAGCCTTGACTAGACAGACCTTTGTTGGCAAAGTAATGTCTCTGCTTTTTAATATGCTGTCTAGGTTGGTCATAAGTTTCCTTCCAAAGAGTAAGCGTCTTTTAATTTCATGGCTGCAGTCAGCATCTGCAGTGATTTTGGAGCCCCCAAAAATAAAGTCTGACACTGTTTCCCCATCTATTTCCCACGAAAGTCTCTCAGTCGTGTCTAAATCTTTGCAACCCCATGGACAGTCCATGGAATTCTCCAGGTCAGATTACTGTAGTGGGTAGCCTTTCCCTTCTCCAGTGGATCTTCCCAACCCAGGAATCGAACCGGGGTCCTCCTGCATTGCAGGTGGATTCTTTAACAAATGAGCTACCAGGGAAGCCCCAGTATACATCTTAGGATGGGACTAAAAGCATCACAGGTACTCATTTAGGTTCAGTGATTGTTGAATGAGGGATTTTGGGGTTTTTATAGCAGTTTTATTGATATATAATTTGTGTTGCCTTTTTTAAGAGTATAAAGGTTTTAAGTATATTCACAGAGTTGTGCAACCATTGCCACAATCGAGTATAGAACATTTTTATCACCTCAGAAAAGATTCTGTACCAATTATCATTACCTACAATGATCATTACCTACCTGCCCCCACACCCCCAACCTCCCTTTCCCCCAGTCTTAAGCAGCCACTAAGCTACTTTCTGTCTCTGTTGATTTGTGTATTCTGGACCTTTCATGTGATGTGTGGTCGTTTGTGACTGCCTCCTTTCACTTAGCTTGCTTTTTCAAGGTTCTTCCATGTTGTGGGATGAATTGGTATTTCATTCCCTTTATGATACCCCGTTGTATGGATATACCGTGTTTTTTCTACCCATTCATCCATTGGTGAGCATTTGGATTGTTTTGGTGTTTAACTTTGGCTCTTATGATTAATGCTGCTGTGAACTTTTGTATGGGTCTAAGGGAAAAGACTCTGATGCTGGGAAAGGTTGGGGGTGGGAGGAGAAGGGGACGACAGAGAATGAGATGGCTGGATGGCATCACCGACTCTATGGACATGAGTTTGAGTGAACTCCGGGAGTTGGTGATGGACAGGGAGGCCTGGCGTGCTGTGATTCATGGGGTCGCAGAGAGTCGGACACGACTGAGCGACTGAACTGAACTGAACTGAACTGAAGGTCTTCATTTGTTTTGGGTATCTACCTAGGAGTGGAATTGCTGGGTCAAATGGTAACTCCATGTTTAACTTGTTAAGGAACTGCTAGACTGTTTTCCAAGGTAGCTACATCATCTGAGATTCCTATCAAAAGTACTTAAGGGGTCTGATTTCTCCTTGCCAACACTTGTTATGACCTGAATTTTTGATTCTAGCCATTTCAGTGCATATAGTGATATCTCATTGTGGTTTTGATTGAGTTTCCCTGATGACTAACAATGATGAGCTTTTTTTTTTTAAGTCACTGGCAAGTGTTTTAACCCTAGCTGTTTTCTGCCCACTATGTATATGTGGTCCTAGGTGTGAATTCCAAGGAATCTGACTTGATTTATCAGAAGCAGTACCTGGAGGCATATCAGAATAGAGTGTGTGTGTAGGTGTGTGCACGCGCACACACATACAGCATTCTTATGGACCCTGCCCCTCCTAGAATCTTTTAATTAATTATTTAAAAAATTTATTTCATTGAAGTGTAGTTGATTTACAATGCTGTTGCTTTCAGGTACACAGAACAGTGATTTAGGATTCAGTCATTTATATGTATGAATATATACATATATATACACATACCAGATTCTTTTCCTTTATAGGTTATTAAAAAATGTTCAGTAGAGTCCTTTGTGCCATTCAGTAGGTCCTTGTTGGTTATCTGTTTTATATATGGTAGTGTGCACTTGCCAATCCAAGCCTCCTAATTTATCTCCCCTACCTTTCACTTTGGTAACCATAGGTTTGTTTTCTATGTTTTTGGGTCTGTTTCTGTTTTGTAAGTAAATTCTTTCTTTTTTTTTAGATCCCACATATAAGTGATATCATATGATATTTGACTTTCTTTGTCTGGCCCTCTTCACTTGGTGTGAGAATTTCTGGGTCCATCCATGCTGCTGCAAATGACATTAGTCCTTTCATTCCTGTTAATGGTGTGTATGCATGCACTGTATCTCTGTCCATTCATCTGTCAGTGAACACCGAAGTTGCTTCCATGTCTTGGTTATTATAAACAGTACTGCTGTGAACATTGGAGTGCATGTTATCTTTTGAAATTATGGTTTTCTCCAGATATATGCCCAGGAGTGGGATTGCAAGATCATATGGTAGCTCTATTTTTAGTTTTTTAAGGAACCTCCATACCGTTCTTCATAGTGGTTACATCAATTTACATTCCCATCAACAGTATAGGAGGGTTCCCTTTTCTCCATACCCTCTCCAGTATTTATTATTTGTAGCACTTATTATTTTAATGATGGCCAGTGACGGGTGAGGTGATACCTCATTGTACTGAGCATCTTAATCCTAGATGCTAATCCTAGACCTTCTTTTTAATTCTGTTTACCAACCAAAGATGAAACTTTATTAATGTTAGCTTAAAAGCTTAATTAGGTAGAAATCCTGCAAAAATAAATATTAATAAACAAATGACACAGGGTGTAACAGAAGAAAATGTAAATAATACAGGTTTATTTAGCTATTACTGTGATTTGAAATTTTGACATTGATTATACTTGGCAATGTATTTTCATAGTCCTCACAATTTCTTTTTACCATCCTTGAAAAGCTGTGCGTAATTGGAAAACTTCATCAAATGTGATTTTCCTATTGACTTCCATTATGCCTATAGCATTTCTTCATGTGCAATACTGTACCTCCAGATTTTTAGCAAGTCCATGAGGCCCTTGGAGTACTTATTCCGAGACAAGTGAAAATTGGTCATTTTATTCTAAAGTGTTGACTCTTCAGATTTCTAGAGTAGAACATGAATATACTGGTGGTGGTGTGCCTTTTAATACCAAGAGCCAGAAGTGGAAACAATTTTGACCTAGAAGACAGAGCCCAGGGTTACAGAATGCATTGTGCATGGGAGGTAATTGGTGAATTTTGTTAAATCACTGAATAAGGAAGGCACTTCATCACTCAGTGTGTTCTTATGAATCAGGAAAAGTCAACAGCTTACTAATATGGCTTCAGAAAGTCCTTTGCAACTCTGAAATTCTTTGGTATGGTAGTTGCATTTCTAGCTTCTTAGGCTGAAAAGCCAAACAAAACCAACAAAATGCAGACAACCCTTCTCATGGTGCTCATTGTCCATCCCTGGGAATCTGAGTACATCATGCCCCATTACCCATCATGACTCCCCCAGCTCCTTCAGTGGGCAGAGATTTTCCTGTTCCTGTGGGCCCTGGGTCTGGAATATGCGTACATGATTCAGTTATAGAAATTAAATCACTTTTTCATAATGCAGATATAAAGTGGGCCTGAATGAATATTTGCCAAGCTGAGAATGACTGGTGAGGTCACCTTTAGTGGGAGATTACATTTCACCATGTCTGATTTCTGTCCGATTTATTGCTATTAACTCCTGACACAAGGCCAGCTGATAGAGGTGCTGGCAAGAGCCTGGTCTCCAGGCTGAGCGCAAAGCTGGAGTCAGCTCCTGGCTGGCGCAGTGCTCACATGGGCGCCCTGCAGGGGCCATCTGATAACTGGGGCCGTGTGTTCCTATCAGGTGTTCCCAGAGAAGCACTTCCTTGTCTTACACACAAAGCTGATCACTGGAGACCCTTTATCTTTTAAGAGGAAATATGCGTGGGGTAAATTGGGGCGGATCGAGCCCTCACTTATGAAGATGGTTATCTGAGCTGTTGGCAACAGAACTGGACGAGGAGGTTGAACTAGATTTCCTAAAACTTCCGGGGGTGGACAGATGGTCCTGTTTTTTGAGGTTCCTGAGAGGCTTCTAAAACACCTTTTCTTTATTTCTCCCCCTTTTCTGTTAAAATAGTGATGGTGAAGAAATCAGAAACTCTTAACCTATCAATGCCTGTTGAGTTCTAGGTTAAAGAAAATTAATGGCACCGTGTTTTACAAGTTCTTAAAAAGAAATGCCACTTCAAAACACATGTTGTTTTTGCTATAATTAATACTCAGAAAAGTGAGCCTTCACAAAGGAGGCTCTCTTGGGAGGGTCAGCTTTCATTCTGAAATAACTGTCTTCTGTGTGGGGCTCACTCACAACCACACCTCTCTTTCTTTCCCTAACCTCCTCCTCAGCCCTCACCCCCCGCACACATCCACCCCCTTCCCCTCCATGTCCTCACTTCATCATCATCAACCAGAAGCATGTGGCTGGCTTTCTTACAGGTGGTGCCACCCACAAGCATTGATAGAATCGGATTAAGAGTGACACCTGGCTGCCAGCCTCTTGTTATGAGCTTCTTTTTATAACTATATTTCTGGATCACTTTTGTCCTTCAAAATGAGCAATGGTTATCATTAACTTCATGTGAGTTTGTAGTGGGTGAGTGTTTTATGATGCTGCATGGTGGATCGTTTACTTTAAAAACACAACAGCATCTCCATGCATGTGCATTGAACTGGGCAGTTAAAAGATAAAGGTTTCCTTGTGTGCTGCCCGGTGATTGTGCTTGGTTTGCAAACGTATCAGGACGGTTATCATAGAACTCATCTCGCAAAACTATAAGCCTCTCTTTTTAAATGCTGATAGGGTATGAATATCAGTAATTCACGCGGGGAATGGGTCCACTTCCTCCCTCTCTGCATGGGAAACGAATCTTTTCTTCACTGCTGCTCCGTCTGTCGTTTTTCCTCGTGTGGAACTCAGATTCCTTCGTCTTGTTTAGTGTGTGGTCTGGGCCTCAGTTTCTGGTTTAGGATTCCCAGTGAGCACTGCTCACCCCCTTTCTTCCGTGGCTCATTCTCCTCGCTGCACTTCTCTGGAACCTAGGCTCTTCATCCCTTTGTAAGAGTATTTCATTTATCTGTTTAAAAAAAATTCTGCGGAGTTGCCAGGGTGCCAGGCAGTAGGTGGGGGCTAGCCAAATGGTGACTGCCCAGCCTTTCCAGAGGTTTATCTGGGGATGGGGTTCCAATGATGTGTGCCTCGCTCTGCTGTATGTGGTCCCTCCCCGAGCCCTGGGGAGCTCCTCAAGGATACAGACCACATCTTTCAAGGATGCGGCTTTGACATCTCAGCACATGGCAAGCCACAGGCTTTGGGAAGAAATTCCAAGCAACTGTGGGCTGAGTTTGGAGGTGGGTGCTGAGGATTTTGAAGCTTCTTTCCAAACCATAAGATGAGGTAATTGTCTTCCTTGTTCAGGAGGATGTGGTGAGTGTAAGATGTGATAATGTGTGTGCCGGCACTTTCAAAAGGCTGGTCATACGTCTTAAGAGGTCACGATCATCCACCTTCACTTCCTGAATCACCCTTTTTCTGTTGTCACCATCCCTCTGAGATTGTCTTCACCATTTACTTCCACCCCGTTCTCTCCCCCTTTCCTTCCTTCCTCGGGCAGAGAGAAGCATGAGTTAAAAACATCTATCTGCCTGGTTCCCAATCTCTTGGTCTCTGTCACTTCCAAATGTGTAGTTGAAATCCCATTGTGTCTCTCTCAATCTGTATACACATGTTAGGGCTGTCGGGGAGAATCTGTTTCCACGCTTGACAGGAACACCTCGCTCTGCATGTGTTTATGGCATCTCTCGTCACTTCTCCTGCACTTCATGTGCTCTTCCTGAGCCGTAAGCATTTTTGATAATAAGAAAACTGTTCTCTTAGATTCATCCTAATATTTGACCTCTTACTACTCTGATAAAACAACAGAGTTTTCACACCTAGATATCCTGCCTCTTTCTAATACCTGGTTGACAGCACCATGGAATCAGCTCAGAGGTGATGTTTTCATTGCAGGGCACTACTTGGGCTGGTTATGAGGGTGAGAAATGAAACTGAATCCTGAACAATAGTAAGAGCTGAGTTTCTTTGCTTGCATTAGCATCTTATTTTACATTTGCATTTTATATTAGTGCCTTGCCCTTTCACCATTAAAAAAATGATTTGACATGTGGGGAAGGGTGGGGAAAAGAGCAGGATGAACCTTCTAGTAACATCTTGGCAGAATCCTGTCTCCTTTTTTGGAGGGACCTCATGAGCAGTAAGCTAAGTGCCCCTTGAAAAGTAGTCATGTTAAAAAGCAGAGACATTACTTTGCCAGCAAAGGTCCATCTAGCCAAAGCTATGGTTTTTCTAGTAGTCATGTATAGATTTGAGAGTTGTACCATAAAGAAAGCTGAGCACCGAAGAATTGATGCTTTGGAACTGTGGAGTTGGAGAAGACTCTTGAGAGTCCCTTGGACTGCAAGGAGATCAAGCCAGTCCTTCCTAAAGGAAATCAGTCCTGAATATTCATTGGAAGGACTGATGCTGAAGCTCCAATACTTTGGTTGATGTGAAGAACTGACTCATTTGAAAAGACCCTGATGCTGGGAAAGATTGAAGGCAGGAGGAGAAGGGGGTGACAGAGGATGAGATGGTTGGATGGCATCACGGACTTGATGGACATGAGTTTGACCAAGCTCCAGTAGTTGGTGATGGACAGGGAAGCCTGGCGTGCTGCAGTCCATGGGGTCATAAAGAGTCAGACACGACTGAGTGACTGAACTGAACTGAGATTGGAGGCCCTTCCAGAGGTAGAAAAGTCTTTGTTTCTATTAGGAAAATCTAATAAAAACATGATTCATTGGGTTTTTGTCCTCATGATGGAAGCAAGATGGGGAGCTGCCCTGTGAGGTGTGCCGAGACTCCTCAGGGCCTGGTGGGTAGTGGAGGGTCTTGTTCAGGTTACTTACTGGTGGTCGGATTCTGGGGGCATTTCAACCCCATGCTCAGAAGAAAGGCTGGCACTTCCTGTGTCTCCCTTTCACAGATCCCGCCTACCTCAGAGCCTTCAGCCACTGAACTGCACTTTTGGAAACCGCCGTCTATTCAAACCCATCGCTGTGTAACAAATAGCGAAAAAAGCCCTCCTACGACTGAGCCACTTCACTTTCACTTTTCACTTGCATGCATTGGAGAAGGAAATGGCAACCCACTCCAGTGTTCTTGCCTGGAGAATCCCAGGGACGGGAAGCCTGGTGGGCTGCCGTCTATGGGGCCGCACAGAGTCGGACACGACTGAAGCGACTTAGCAGCAACAGCAGCAGAAAGATCATGGAAATGCAGAGGAGCCCTGTTGGATTAGCTGATACACTGCCACTTAGTAGAGGAATAAAAAACACTGCGGTCTCAGCTCAGTCTCCTTCTCCTTGATCCCAAGTGTCAGGTGTGTGTGTGGAGGGGTGGCGGGGGAGGGGTCAGGTAGAACATGTGAGTGTTCATTCAGTCCAGCAGCACTTGCCAAATGCCTGGTGATGCAGCAGAAAGAAGTAACCTTCCCACAATGTTCTCATGTCCTAGGAAAAGGGGTGGACAGATGCAAAAAAGAAAACAGGATTGCTCACTGCCATGGGAGGGCCAGGAGCTGAAGGGGCAGCACTCAATCCTAACTCAGTCTTGATTGAACATGGGGATAGGGAGGAAGGGTCTCGGCTTTCTTCAGCTGGGGATGGATGCTCCAACTCAGTTTTAAAGGAGGAAGGGCACACCTGGCAGGAGAGTACCTGTGGATGTCCTTTAAAACATCACCTCAGCAGGTCTTTGAAGAAGTGAGGATCTCTTTTGGGGGTTCTCTTAGCATAGCAAACACCAGGGTCTGAACCTGTTTTTGTAAATAAAGTTTTATTGGAACGCAGCCGCACACGTCATTCCATTCCCCCTGTTGTGACCGCTACATCCCAGCGACCATGTGGCCTGCCCAGCCTTAAATATTTATTGTCTAGCCCTTTGCAGAAAAAGTTGGCATAACATAGTTTTTTTTTCTTGAAACTCTTAGATAAAGTGGACCCACACTGCCAGCAACCAGGCTTTGCCTGCATGCTTCATGGGCCTGCTGGTTAATGCTATCACCTGGTGGTTTCTCTTTGCCCCACACTAGCATACCTCCAACTTATTTAGTTGCAGTAACTTCTGGCTCCAAACATCCAGAACTAGAATAATACCTATTGTGTGTAACAAAAGAGAGGCACTGACCCCTAATGCATGCATGCGTGATAAGTCGCTCTAGTCATAACTAGATAACTCTTTGCAACTATATGGACTGCAGCCCACCAGGCTCCTCTATCCATGGGATTCTCCAGGCAAGAATACTGGAGTGGGTTGTCATGCCCTTCTCCAGGGGATCTTCCCGACCCAGGGATTGAACCCGAGTCTCTTATGTCTCATGCATTGTCAGGGGGGTTCTTTACCACTAGCACCACCCAGGAAGCCTACTGACCTCTAAGGATCCCCTTAAATGTTCAGTTACCCCCAAACTTCAGCAGTTCTAGACTCTGCTTAGTTTCTCGGAACCTGTGCTGCCTCTTATTTGCCTGTTGAATGTGAGCAAAATTGGAATTAGTCATTGGAGCAGTAGTCATTGGAAAGCATCTTTCTTCTTTGGTAAAGTAGCCCATCTGTCTGAGGATACTGGAGCTGGCTGTCGCCATGCAAGTGAGACAGAAGGGGAACTTTAGGGAGATCCACCATTCAAGCCTGCGGTTATTTTAAAAACAAAGAGAATTCATTTCCAGAAGCAGCTGTGCATTTGAAACACTGCTTTCCTGGATATAGCGATTGAAAGTTGTGTGAAATTATACAGCAAATGCCAACTCTTAAGCACCTGCCGTGGTCTCTGATACCAGCCGATAGGAGTGCCAACCAGACTTTTTACAAATGTTAACTTATTTAATAAGACTTGCATGAAATAGAAGTGCAGTGATTCTGATTTTACAGATGGGAAAACAAAGACTCCAACAAGCTGAGTGTTTTTTATGTTATCAACTAACTGACAGCCTCCAACCTATGATAAGGAAGATACTGATTTTACACTCTAGTTATCCTTAGCAGGTAGAATGCTCATTGAAAAGGCTCAATCAGGAGGTCTGGGATTTCTGTTTTAGTCTCTCAGATGAACTGAATTTCAAGGAGCAGGCACAAATAAAATTCCTCTTTGCACTAACTCTGTTTTAGCCCTAGCAGCCATCAACATTGTTTAAATACCACTGTCAAATGACATTGTAGTTTGGGATCTAATTTCTGACTAGTACTTTGAATTGAAAATGGTCAGCAGTGAGAAATGGGGACATTTTCCAAGCATGTCTGGAAAATATAGTTGGTCCCAGAAGAGAAGCATGTAGGTTTAGGATTGCCCTAGTTTCCAACTAAAATGATCATTTCTAAACAAAAACCTGATCACAATTATCTTCTCCTTAGAAGTTTTCAGTGCTCCACCAGCCACGCCCTTTGCACAGAGGCTGGAGTCTCTGTGGCCTTTCTGGTTTGGCTCCTGCCTGACTCTCAGTTGTTGTTCAGTTGCTAAGTCGTGTCCAACTCAGTTTGTCCTCATGGCCCAGCCTGGCTTGACCCAGGAACCCTCCTAATCTCCTGGCTTCATTTCCTGCGCCCCGGCCCACTTGTTTGTTTTCTCAGTTTCCCAGTTGCAAGTTTCTAAGTAATCACGATGATTGGCCTGACTCTTCCTTTCAAACTTGGCCTCACCTGTCACAGGTCTCTGACCACCTTGGAAACTGGCTGTGGTTGGGTCAAGTCCTCACTGCAGACCAGTCAGAATGTCACCAGCTGGAGGGGTCAGAGCCAACGTGGCTCCCGGGATAGACTTCTCTTTTCTGTTTCTCTTTCTGTCCCCCATTTGCCACAAACTTAATGGTATCCTTTGTTCTTTTCCCTCTTTTTCAGATATCATTAATGGAGCTCAAGAAAAATGCGTATTGCCTCCTATGGATGGCTACCCCCATTGTGAGGGGAAAATCAAGGTAAGTCAAGAGCGATGTCCATTCATCCACTCCTTCTCGACCTGCACTGACAGCCCTGTCTTCCCCTCCCTTCTCTTCTCCTCCCCAGTGATGCAGATGGGTATCGAGCCGTCTTTAAGGAAGTCATTTAAGGGGTGTATCAGCCCTGCCAGTTTGGGGCTGTGGCCATGACAACCATTCCCTGCTTATGCCAGCTCCATGGGGTTAGTCAACAGTGACTAACTGGTCAGACTGAAAGAGCTGGGCCATTGCAGGCACCTTCTGTGTCTTTAAAATTGCGTTCCCTCTCTTTCCCACCCTCCAGCGGGTTATCCTTCAAGAGCCAAAGACAAGGGGCTTCCATGATTTAGTGTCCACCTCCCTTCTCCCAAGTCCCCAGACCTCAGCTGTGAGGTCTCCAGATTGTTATTTAAATGTCACATTTGCATGTGCAGTTGAGTACCCAGACACTGTTGGCCACTCTTTGAGTCTTAATGTTTGCTTTTGTTTTTTTCATCGCATTTATGTGGCCAAACCTTGGGGAGACCACTCCCCTGCTCAGTAGTTTTCAGAGAAGAGTTTCTGTTCAGACATCACTTAGGATGGTGAGACAAACCCCAGAGCATTTTGAATGGCTTCCATATGGGACTCAAGTACACACTGTGCTCCTGCCTTGATTCCCGTGCTGTTTTCCAGGCTCCGTGCTGGGGCTGGTGCCACTGTAGGTCTCCGGGAGGGCACTGTCATGCCAGGGTCTGTGAGGCACTTGCTCTTGAGAAGACATTCCTCCCCATTGGTGCTCCTGGGCTTTACTGCTGGATGAATCTCACAGCCTCTAGGCAGACGTGCCCACCACAGTGAATGACTGCTCATCAGTGCTCTTCCTCCTCTGCTTGTTTCAGTGGATGAAAAATATGTGGCGCTCGGATCCCTGCTACGCAGAATACGGAGTGGATGGGTCCACCTGCTCTTTTTTTATTTACCTCAGTGAGGTGAGCGGCTTCTTGTGTTTTTCCGGGGGTGGAATCGATGTGTGTGGTTGGTCTGTTCCATAGCTGAGCCTGGAATTTGAAAAGCTTAAAAATGTATATTGTTTTTACATGAACGGTTTATGATTTCCTTCTTCATTGCTCTCCTCTGTCCCCAAGTAGCATGATTTTTTTTTCCCCTTGAGTAAAAAATAGTCTGAGTTTACTAATATTTTTTACCAATTAAAAAAAATTTAGTAAAATACACATAACAAAATTCACCAGCTTTATCATAAAGCGTACAATTCAGTTTCATTAAGTACATTCATGTTGCTGTGTAACCATTGCCACCATCCTCCATCTCCAGAACGCTTCATCTTGCCAACCTGAAACTGTTCCTATCAAACTGTGACTCCACAGCCTCCCACCTTCTTCCAGCCCTAGCAACCACCATTCTACTGTGTCTGCCTCAGATTCTGATTACTCCAAGTACTCCTACAAGGTGAAATATACAGTATTTGTCTTTTGTGATCCGCTGATTGCACTTGACATAGTGTACTCAAGGTTCATCCATGTTATAACAGGTGTCAGAATGCCCTTCCTTTTTGAGACTGAAAAATATTCTATTATGTATACAGACTGCATATTGTTACCCATTCATCTGTCAGTGGACACTTGGGTTGCCTCGCTCTTTCATCAGATGTGAATGGTACTGCTGTGGGCATGAATGTACATGTAACTCTTTGAGACCCTGATTTCAATTCTTTTGGGTATATATCCAGAAACAGAGTTGCTGGCTCATATGGTATTTCTATTTTTAATGTTTTGAGGAGCCACCAGACTATTTTCCATAGCAGCTGCGCCATTTTACATTCCCACCACCAATGCACAAGGTTCTAACTTCTCCACATTCTCACCAACACTTGTTATTTTCCACTTTTTCTTTCCTAGTGGCCATGTGAATGGGTATGAGGGAGTATCTCACTCGTATCACTGGTTGTATTTCCTTACTGCTTAATGATGTTCAGCATCTTTTCATGTGCTTCTTGGCTGAGTTAGCTATTTATTGTACTTACAGACTGAATTATTAACTTTCTCCCTTTTTTCCACCTTTTTATCTGAACTTCATTTTCATTTGTACCCTTGAATTAGCAACTTGTTTTTTAAGAGTCACAGGGCATTTTTACAGACCACATGGAATCTGTTACATACTTCAGTGATTCCTTTCACCTTTAGAAAGGTTGATGGAGTGGGGTGGGGTTAAGACTTTATTCAGAGCCAGCTACAGGAGAGAACTGAGCAGGGAATGAAACTCCATTGGCTGTATCCCCCATCCCTTATGGGCAGTGGCCCTCAGAGCTTATGAAATGGATGCTGGCTAATTTTTAAGGTTGTGCACTTGGCAGGCTCTTGGCTTCCATCTCCTTTTATTTGCACCCCTAGTTTTGGTACTGTTGTTGTTTAACCGGTACTTAATAACATCTCCCTGGTGATGCCATGCAGAGAGGAGAATGCCTCCATTTTGAGGCTAAATGAAATGTTTTTGCTATACTTTTCCTTGTCGGATTCAGGTGCCTCTCCTCTGTGGCATAAGATGATGGGGGATGGAAGCCAAACCAGTATTGCTCTAGGGCATGTGTCCCTGGAATCTGTGGGATTTGTCCCTCTTGGCACCCTTCTCTTTCCTCTGTAAGAGTCAGACTTTTTTTTTTTTTTGGATGAGGTTGCTACATGGCCACCCCAGGGCCATCATGGGAACCGTCAGAGTAGATGATAGTTAAAATACCTCTTGGAAATGAAAAAGCTCTGAGAGTTGGGTGTGTGATGTACCTTATTAGCAGGCTGCTGACAAGTTGATTCTGTAGCATGAGTGTGTTTCGAGCTTGGGTGTCCTGGGGCCCGCCTCCTCATTTTCTTCTCCAGAGGAGTAAGGTCTGGGGCTATGGGTCAATTAAAGGCACCTTTCCTGCCCTGAGGAAAAAGTCCCTCATTTAGTTCAATTTTCAAAAGTTTTTTTCCCATTTCCATTTGACAGAATTTAGCCACAGTCTAACTGGGCTCCCTGATTGACAAACTGAGCTAATTTCACACCTTCCTAAGAGTTTGCATCTTGGGGAAGACTGCTGAAGTGAAGGCAGAGGAAGAGGGATTGAGGCGCCCGCTCCAGCCTGGGTCTTCATTTCCTAAGCCAGAGCTGGGGAGGTGCGGGAGAATGGTTCGGATGAAGAGGACTGCGATTACATATGACCTGGTTCCCTTCCTTTGAAACAGCCACCCTACCACTACCAGAAGGGAAGGAAGGATGTAGCTAAGATGAGAGAAGAGGGAACTTCTGTGGAGGTAAATTGAGAGGAGTGTGGGATTGACTGGGCTGCATAAAGATGTGATGGATTATGTAGACTTGGTATTGGAGCCTGGGTGACTTGTTTCAGAATCTTTAACTAGTTTTTTCTCCTTCCTGGACCTGGAATGGTGCTTCGTTTGCCTATTCTACCTATTCTATTCTTACGCAAATGATCAGACTTTTCTTTTTGTTCCACTGAACTCAGTTCAGTGAGCACTTATTGAACATCTATTATGTTCACTGATTGTCAACAGGTACTGAGACCTCATTTGCTTGGCACCATGCTATGCATTCATTATCTTAAAAGTCTCATAGAAGAGAAAGCATGGATACAGGTAATTGAGCCAGGAAGGTCCTGGGAAGCAACTAGGAACTTCTTCAAAGCTTTAATGTGAAAATTATCTTGAAACTCTGGCACTTAAAATTTTTTTTCTTTTTTCAAAGCATCTTAATAGGTACCCTATAAGAGAAGAAAATGTAATCAATATGAGCCTTTCAATAGTCAGTACTTTCTTAGAGCCTCACACCTGACTTCAGCTTCTGTTCCTGGTGCTTGCTAAACTCTGTGCTCTTGGAAAAGTTGCTCTCTTTGTGTCTCAGGTTCTTCCTTTTTAATATAAAAGTTTTAACTTTGTTTCTAAAGAATCCTACCTTGAGGATTCCTGAGTCTATATGGGCCCATGCTTAGAGTAGAGCCTGATAAATGATAATTATTTTAACTGAGCTTTCATGATAAGTTTTTTTTTTTACTTTACTTTCGTGGAGGGTATTTAGTTTTTTTATTGAACTGTGGCTGATTTACAGTGTTGTCTTAGTTTCTGGTCTGTGTGTGTGTATAAAGTATATATATATATATTCTTTTTCAAATTCTTTTCCCATATATCTGCTAAGTTGCTTCAGTTGTGACCGACTCTTTATGACCCTATGGACTGTAGCCCACCAGGCTCCTCTGTCCATGGGATACTCCAGGCGAGTGTACTGGAGTTGTTTGCCGTGCCCTCCTCCAGGGGATCTTCCCAACCCAGGGATCGAACTTGCATCCCTTATGTCTCCTATATTGGCAGCTGGTTTCTTTACCACTAGCGCCAGCTGGGAAGCCCCCTTTTCCTATATAATTGGAAAATGCTGAGTATAATTCTCTGTGATATAGTAGGTCCTTGTGGTTTATCTAGAATAGCCTGTGTGTGTTACTCCCAAAGTCCTATTTTATCCCTCCCCCACACACACCTTTCCCCTTTGGTAACCATAAGTTTGTTTTCTGTGTCTATGCATGATAGATTTTTGATGTTGCCATTATTTGAGTACAGTTGTGGAGTGTCATATAGCCCAGGACATTTTCTATTGGGACCTTGATTTCCTTTTAGAATTAGAATGAATTTCTTGTTCTCATTCACCAATCTCATTTAATTCTAGATCCCTAGACTTCTAGTAATATAGAAGAATATAGTTCTCCTTGGCTTCCTTTCTCAGGATGTGATTCTGGCTCATATTAAAATCATGAACCGGATGTGTGGAGCTGCAGTGCACCTCTTGCCATTGTTAAAATGAAATTAATAAAGATGTTTCCTAAACCCTGTTAATTCTGTTCTAGTGGTCTGTATAACTCCTGGACAACACCTTTGGCTTTGTGGTGCTGTTTTTGTCTTTTTTTTTTTTTCTTCTTCTTGCTTTCTTCACACTTTTCTTCTTTTGTTACTTCATTTAACCCATATCATATGCCAGCTTACTCTTGCAGTTGGGAAGGTGATTGACAGAGACATTTTCATTCGATTTTTTTTACTTCATCAGTGAATACACTGGTGACTTTGATTCTTTTCTTAGTCCTTATTGAAGAGCAGGGGATGAGATGATTAGCATCACCGACTCAATGGACATGAATCTGAGCAAACTCTGGGAGCTAGTGAAGGACAGGGGAACCTGGTGTGCTGCAGTCCATGGGATTGCAAAGAGTCAGACTTGACTTAGGGACTGAACAACAACAAAAATTGAAGAAGAGCCAGTTCTTGTTTTCATGTATGTTTAACTTCAGAGCTTTGACAGATATTTTACTTCATGTCCTCTTTCATATCTCCCATAGTCGGTCACTAGTTGAATTGAGGCATTTAGATTCAGACCAGTCTTAGAAAACGGCACTCTTCCTGCATTTTTCTTCCCCTGAAACTTCTAATCTTCCCCTCACCAACTAGTAGTCTACCAGCCTCTTACGGGGACTCTCAGAAGGTAAAGTCATCAGTGTTTATCCTTGATTATCCCCACAGACGCTGTATTAGGGCCTGGGTGTGGTGCTAAAAGTCTCAGCGTTGCCCTTCTTTGGTGGCAGGCAGTAAGAGAAGCGTGAAACATGACGGAGCCCCGTGTGTAGCTGACACCTCAAATGCACAGCACCATTTCACCCTCGCCCCAGCTCTGAGAGCTGCATCTTAGAGGCTCCAAGAGGTTTAGTTGCTTAGTACTTCTGCACTCACCGTTGCTGTTGCCCTTTCATGTCGCATGAAAGCTGAACTCAAATGAAGTCATTTGTCATTGTTGCCTTTGCGTTCAGTTCTATTCTCAAATCCACTTGTGTTTGAAATTCAGCTGTCATTTAGCTGGTTTCCATTAATCAGTCTTCATTGCTAGTTTTCAAATACTCATAATTTTAATACTTTACTAGCCCCCTCCCCCACCAAAACAGCACCAATTCTCCTGAAGATACAACTCATGAAAACCAAGTACTCAGGTGGAAGCAAATGAATGATTCATGTCCGTTAACCAGCCTTGCATTTCCAGATCATCGGGCAGTTCATTTTCTGTATCTGTTTTTGTGAGCCATGTAACTACTCCTGTTAGAGATGAGAGCCTATAAAGTAATTACTCTGAATGTCATTGTTTCAGGTATTATTAACTTAGCCCTCTGCAGAGCCTTTTACTGCTATCAGCTTTTACACAATTGAGAATGAATGTCTTTACCCCTATTGATATTATATTGTTAGATGGTGCTGATATATTTGATGCCTACACAGTTTTGCTGTCTGCACAATTATTGTAGCAACTAGCAACCTTCACACCCTGCCAGACTTCTTAATTTGTTTGTACTGTTTTTTTAAGGACTTGTGTTGCCATTCGATTGCTCAGTGATTTATTGCTAGATCTTAGGATGTGTACAAGCTGTTGCTTCAAATGCCAGTTTGGACTGGTTGAGTGAGTGACTATGTGTCTGTGTGTGTGTGCACACCCACCTGTATGTGAGTCCCTCATAAAGGAACAAAAGCAGCAATTTCATGCCTTACTCATCAGTCTGTTTCTTATGTTTCAGAAACAACAGGCATAAAGGTCTCCATGTCTTCCTATTCTCCCTTGGCAATATGTAAAACTAATATTGGCTGAGTGTGCTATTAACCTTGAGTTTAAATTCAGCGTACTTAATCCGTTGATTAATGCCAAGATTAATGCCTAACAGCAAAGGTTGAAAGCTTAAATGTTTGTGAATGTGAGCATGAAATGAAATCCTAATAATCAGTACAATGATTTGGATTTATGGACTATGTTGGCTGCTAAAGATATCTTGGAAACGGTGTCGCACAGACTAATTTGTCAAAGTGGGCCGCGGTAAAGAATTGACTGTTTAGGTTGCAGGAGAAAACCTGAATGAGAAAATATAACTAACATTTTGGGACGAGTCAGGAAGTACTTTAAAAATTCCACTAGACTGTTGCCTGAGATTACCCACACACACCTTTTAAATGTTTAGCTGTTTGACACAGGAAATTCTCTTTCTGTGAGATAATATTTTTTGGCAACACAGGAGGTGACAGAGATTTATGATCTTGTTCTTTTCAGTTCTTGAATTCAGCCTTTACTTTTTTCTTCTTTATCGGTGTGTTTTTGTGGCTCTTATTACCTGAATTCTAAGACATCTTTAGAAACTGCTTCTTTAAAACAATCCTGATTTTACCGAACAGTATTTGTTGTCAGCTTAAATGATCTCTCAATTTCCCTCAACCTCTACCTTCTTCTAAGTTCATTCTTTTATGACCACTCCTGTTTGTCAGTTTTACATACTACAGCATTAATTTTATATCTTTTTTGTTTCTTTTTTTATTATTATTATTTTCACAAACTACAGCATTTAGATTGAGATTTCTTACTCTGACCTCCACCTTCCTAAAATTAAAAGGGACTTGCCAAACCCCAGACCATTACCTGTTTGCTCTTTGAAAACATGTGGCAGATAGGGTTTTGATGCAGTCATCTCCAATTTGTGCTTTTACAAACTTTTAAATGTTGTTTCTGGTCATTCATATTATATACCAGTAAGAAATTTGTAAAGTTTTATGTTTTAAACTTTTTTTAGTGTGGAAAATATCAAACCTATGTAAAAGAAACAGGTATAAGGAAAGTCTGTGTGTCTGTGACACAGATTCAATAAGTGTCCGTTTGTGGCCAATCTCATTCACTGACACCTCTCCCAGATGGTTATTTTGCAGCAAATCCCCCAAATCGCATCATCTGTGAATGTTTCACTACATACCTTTAAAAGAGGCTCTTTTAAAACATAGGACTACTAAAACTGTTACATATTTTTAAAAATCACAGAATTCCATAATATCTTCAAATATCAGATTCACATTTTGTAGAACATTTTGTAACCTGAAGTTTATTTATTTGAATGGAGTTTCAAGCAATGACCATAAATTACAACAGTTGGTGCCCCTTGTGATTTTTCACTGATGAAACTTTACTTGCCTTAGAAGCTGCTGTTGTACTCTGTACTCTTAGAAGAGTTTGTTGTACTCTGAGTTTTTATGACCATATCCCCGTGTTGTTGGATAACCTGCTTCCCCAACCCTTGTATTTCCTGTAAATTGATAGTAGATCTGAGGCTAGATCAGAATCAGACAATATTTTTTTCAAAATTGTTTCATGGATGGTATTAAATGCTTCTGGCAGGAGACACATAAATGCCTACTTCTTTCTCTTTTTGTGATATCAGCAGCAATCAATAATTACTGCCTGGATTCATCAGGATTCGTTCTTAATATATCAGGAATACTCTGTATAGAGAAATGAGTCCTCATCTGGTATTTGGTTACCCTGAGGAACAGTTCATAAAGGAAACCTTGATTTCTCTGTTGATTTCCTAGCATCTTCCGCTGGTGACCAGTAGTTTGTTTGCTTGCTTGCTTGTTTTAATGCTTGTTGTTTCAATCAAGGCTTTGACTGAACTATATTTGATATGTTTGATCCATTCCAATTATTTTCTTGCTAGTTCTCATAGTACTCCTTCTTTGACCAGTTGGGGCCAATGCATATTATCTTCTGAGGCCTTTTGACATAACCCTGGGTGTTTTCTGTAAGTCCCCTTGGTTCCTCTTACTGGGAAATAAGACAAACCGTAGTCTGGATACCAGGGGAATTCATTGCTACTGGGATTTTCTGGATGCTGGGCATATGACAGTGAGCCAGAAGGCAAACACTTCTTAAGGTTATGTTTTATAGGAGGGGACGGGCAACAAAAAGTAACATATATATCTTTTAGATTACAGTAGGATTGTGGAGAGCATTAAAACTGAGATGGGACTCAAAATGCTCGTGAGGAGTGATGGTGTCAGTTTTAGATAGCATGTTCAGAAAGTGCCCTACTGAAAAAGTGGGAGGAGGATGTGTGAGCACCAAATTGAAGGAAGTGAGACAGGAAGAGGCTCAGAAGTCTGACACAGGTATTTAGCAGGTGGGGGAAACAGTCAGTGCAAAGGTCTTGGGGTGACCATCAACATCCAGCATTAAGAAAAGATATATGGAAAGTCATCTCCAGAGAGATATTTGTCTTTTCTTTACAGGAATAATAGTGCCTGGCACACATATTTATTGAATGAATGACTCTATTTAAAACATTTCTTAAACTAGTTGATAGCTTTTTTGTCTCTTTGTTCTAAGTGGGTGACTTCACCAGCTCTATCAACTTTCTAATCTTGAAAAATTGTTTTTGTAAAATATTAAGATTAAAATCTGCTAAGAACTTGAGTTTGAGACACGAAGCAAGGGCATTTTGAGTACTTATTAGCAATTTTAATATAATGTTCTTTAATATTTTATCTATAGGGGAATGCAGAGGATCAGGTTAGACTGTTAGAATGGAATTAGCCAATTATATTAGAAGGCACAGTTTTCTGGCCCAGCTTTTATTCTTATTGTCACTCAGCATTATTTGCCTGGATCTACGCTTCAGGCAAAATTGCATACTGCTGCAAAAGAAGAGCTGTTTTGCATGTGTGTGTGTTTAGTCACTTCAGTTGTGTCTGACTCTTTGCGAACCTATAGACTGTAGCCCACCAGGCTCCTCTGTGCAGGCAAGAATATTGTGTTGCCATGCTGTTCTCCAGAGGATCTTCCCGACCTAGGGATCGAACTTGCGTCTCTTACATCTACCTGCATTGGCAGGTGGGTTCATTACTAAGAGCGCCACCTGGGAAGCCCTTTCTTATTCTCACTCAGCATTATTTGCCTGGATCTACACTTAAGGCCGGAGAAGGCAATGGCAAGCCACTCCAGTACTCTTGCCTAGAAAGTCCCGTGGATGGAGGAGCCTGGTAGGCTGCAGTCCATGGGGTCGCTATGAGTCGGACATGACTGAGCAACTTCACTTTCACTTTTCACTTTCACACATTGGAGAAGGAAATGGCAACCCACTCCAGTGTTCTTGCCTGGAGAATCCCAGGGACGGGGGAGCCTGGTGGGCTGCCGTCTGTGGGGTCGCACAGAGTCCGACACGACTGAAGTGACTTAGCAGCAGCAGCAACACTTAAGGCAGAATTGCACACTGCCACTAAAGAGGAGCTCTGACCTTGGTGACTGGAATGTGAGCACTTTTATCAGTTGGGTGACTGTGGCTCTAGTGTCCTCAGTGTGAATACAGGCCCAGTGGGGCCGAGTTTGCCTCTGTGCAGTGTAAGAAGCATCTCGCTATTATCTGAATAGTTCATGACAGAGGAATAATTTGTTGCCTCTCCTGTATAAAGGAAATTGACAGGTCTCTTCCCATAGAGATTTGGGATGAATTTTTGAAACTCTGATATTCTCTCATTAGCACCCCACTGGTTTGGGGTGTGTTGAAAATTCACAGCAGTTTCTCTTGAAGTCCCTATCCCTTCCCTAATATCCTGAGTAGTCCTGTCTCAGGTCTTCCCAGCCCTTGGCTCTCTTGCACATGATTGATTCTATACTTTCTGATACTCCTGCCTTCCCCCCATGGTCGGGAGCAGCACTGCATATTGCAGAAAATGCATGGATAGCTTGGGAGTTTGGGATTGACATGTACGCACTGCTATGTTTAAAATGCTTTTCCATGGGGAAAAAAAAAAAAAAGTCTGTCTGGATTCATCTCCTACCTGTGTGGCCTAGAACATTTCCTTGAGTTTTCAGACTGGTTTCTCTCCACTGAGGTCAAGGTAAAAGCCTGCCATGCTTGCCTCAGGGTGTTGTTGAAAGATTCTAATACAATGAAGAAAATACATTGTGCCACTTAAAAGGAAAAGAGTATCCTTATAATGAATATCTTTAGCACTCAAGTCACCCATTTTTTCACTCAGTATGTAACAACTAATGATTGAGGACCTGTTGTGTGCCAGGCCCTGTTCTCCGGCTTGAGGAAAGAGCACTGAACAGGCCAACTGAAGTCCCTAAGGAGCTTACATTCGTTGGGGCAGCAAACAGTAGTCATCCCATGGGTCAGATAATTTCTGCATGTGGTGTGTGTGCCAAGGAAAAGCAGAGTAAGGAGGTAGAGTGGCCAGGTAAGCAGATCAGGGAAGGCTTCTCAGGAAAAGTAGGAGCATAAGTGTGTAGGAGGGAAGAGAGGGAGGCCTGCGCACTCTGGGAGGAACATGTTTCAGGTAGAAAGTGCGTGGATGCTGAAGCCTGAGGTGTGGGGTTACCAGGTAAATGACAGGATGACCAATCATCATGAATTTCAGGTAGAGTGTTTTATTTATTTAACTGTGAGTATGAGGGCAGACATACTGAAATCATAGTCACAGAAAACTAGCTGATCTGATCACATGGACCATAGCCTTGTCTAACTCAGTGAAACTAAGCCATGCTGTGTGGGGCCACCCAAGACAGACGGGTTAGGGTGGAGAGGTCTGACAGAATGTGGTCCACTGGAGAAGGGAATGGCAAACCATTTCAGTATACTTGCCTTGAGAACCCCATGAACAGTATCAAAAGGCAAAATGATAGGATACTGAATGAGGAATTCCCCAGGTCGGAAGGTGCCCAGTATACTACTGGAGATCAGTGGAGAAATAACTCCAGAAAGAATGAAGGGATGGAGCCAAAGCAAAAACAATATGCACTTGTGAATGTGACTGGTGATAGAAGCAAGGTCCGATGCTGTAAAGAGCAATATTGCATAGGAACCTGGAATGTTAGGTCCATGAATCAAGGCAAATTGGAAGTGGTCAAACAGGAGATGGCAAGAGTGAACATAGACATTCTAGGAATCACTGAACTAAAATGGACTGGAATGGGTGAATTTAACTCAGATGACCATTCTATCTACTACTGTGGGCAGGAAGCCCTTAGAAGAAATGGAGTAGCCATCATGTTCAACAAAAGAGTCCGAAATGCAGTACTTGGATGCAGTCTCAAAAATGACAGAATGATCTCTGTTCATTTCCAAGTCAAGCCATTCAATATTACAGAATTCCAAGCCTACGCCCCAATCAGTAACACTGAAGAAGCCGAAGTTGAACAGTTCTATGAAGACCTACAAGACCTTTTAGAACTAAAACCCAAAACAGATGTCCTTTTCATTATAGGGAACTGGAATGCAAAAGTAGGAAGTCAAGAAACACCTGGAGTAACAGGCAAATTTGGCCTTGGAGCACAGAATGAAGCAGGGCAAAGGCTAATAGAGTTTTGCCAAGAGAACGCACTGGTCATAGCAAACACCTTCTTTCAATAACACAAGAGAAGATTCTACACATGGACATCACCAGATGGTCAACACCAAAATCAGATTGATTATATTCTTTGCAGCCAAAGATGGAGAAGCTGTATCAGTTCAGTTCAGTTCAGTCGCTCAGTCGTGTCCGACTCTCCGCGACCCCATGAATCACAGCACGCCAGGCCTCCCTGTCCATCACCAACTCCCGGAGTTCACTCAAACTCATGTTCACAGAGTCGGTGATGCCATCCAGCCATCTCATTCTCCGTCATCCCCTTCTCCTCCCACCCCCAACCTTTCCCAGCATCAGAGTCTTTTCCAGTGAGTCAACTCGTCGCATGAGGTGGCCAAAGTATTGGAGTTTCAGCTTTAGCATCAGTCCTTCCAATGAACATCCAGGATTGATCTCCTCTAGAATGGACTGGTTGGATCTCCTTGCAGTATAAGGGACTCTCAAGAGTCTTCTCCAACACCACAGTTCAAAAGCATCGATTCTTCGGCGATCAGCTTTCTTCACAGTCCAACTCTCACATCCATACATGACCACGGGAAAAACCATTGCCTTGACTAGATGGACCTTGGTTGGCAAAGTAATGTCTCTTCTTTTTAATATACTATCAAGGTTGGTCATAACTTTCCTTCCAAGGAACTGTATACAGTTAGCAAAAACAAGACCAGGAGCTGACTGTGGCTCAGATCATGAACTCCTTATTGCCAAATTCAGACTTAAATTGAAGAAAGTAGGGAAAACCACTAGACCATTCAGGTATGACCTAAATCAAATCCCTTATGATTATACAGTGGAAGTGAGAAATAGATTTAAGGGACTAGATCTGATAGATAGAGTGCCTGATGAGCTCTGGACGGAGGTTCGTGACATTGTACAGGAGACAGGGACCAAGACCATCCCATGGAAAAGAAATGCAAAAAAGCAAAATGGCTGTCTGAGAAGGCCTTACAAAGAGCTGTGAAAAGAAGAGAAGCGAAAAGCAAAGGAGAAAAGGAAAGATATAAGCATCTGAATGCAGAGTTCCAAAGAATAGCAAGGAGAGATAAGAAAGCCTTCCTCAGCGATCAGTGCAAAGAAATAGAGGAAAACAACAGAATAGGAAAAACAAGAGATCTCTTCAAGAAAATTAGAGATACCAAGGGAACATTTCATGCAAAGATGGACTCGATAAAGGACAGAAATGGTATGGACCTAACAGAAGCAGAAGATATTAAGAAGAGGTGGCAAGAATACACAGAAGAACTGTACAAAAAAGATCTTCACGACGAAGATAATCACGATGGCGTGATCACTCACCTGGAGTCAGACATCTTGGAATGTGAAGTCAAGTGGGCCTTAGAGAGCATCACTACGAACAAAGCTAGTGGAGGTGATGGAATTCCAGTTGAGCTATTTCAAATCCTGAAATATGATGCTGTGAAAGTGCTGCACTCAATATGCCAGCAAATTTGGAAAACTCAGCAGTGGCCACAGGACTGGAAAAGGTCAGTCTTCATTCCCATCCCAAAGAAAGGCAATGCCAAAGATTGCTCAAACTACCGCACAAATGCACTCATCTCACACGCTAGTAAAGTCATGTTCAAAATTCTCCAAGCCAGGCTTCAGCAATACATGAACCATGAACTTCCAGATGTTCAAGCAGGTTTTAGAAAAGGCAGAGGCACCAGAGATCAAATTGCCAACATCCTCTGGATCATGGAGAAAGCAAGAGAGTTCCAGAAAAACATCTATTTCTGCTTTATTGACTATGCCAAAGCCTTTGACTGTGTGGATCACAATAAACTGTGGAACATTCTGAAAGAGATGGGAATACCAGACCACCTGACCTGCCTCTTGCGAAACCTGTATGCAGGTCAGGAAGCAACAGTTGGAATTGGACATGGACCAACGGACTGGTTCCAAATAGGAAAAGGAGTACATCAAGGTTGTATATTGTCACCCTGCTTATTTAACTTATATGCAGAGTACATCAGGAGGAATGCTTGGAATGGAAGAAGCACAAGCTGGAATCAAGATTGCCGGGAGAAATATCAATAACCTCAGATATGCAGCGGAGAACGCAATGGCAAGCCACTCCAGTACTCTTGCCTAGAAAATCCCATGGATGGAGGAGCCTGGTAGGCTGCAGTCCATGGGGTCACTATGGGTCAGACATGACTGAGCGACTTCACTTTCACACATTGGAGAAGGAAATGGCAACCGACTCCAGTGTTCTTGCCTGGAGAATCCCAGGGACAGGGGAGCCTGGTGGGCCTCCGTCTGTGGGGTCACACAGAGTCGGACACGACTGAAGTGACTTAGCAGCAGCAGCAGATATGCAGATGACACCACTCTTATGGCAGAAAGTGAAGAGGAACTAAAAAACCTCTTGATGAAAGTGAAAGAGGAGAGTGAAAAAGTTGGCTTGAAGCTCAGCATTCAGAAAACTAAGATCATGACATCTGGTCCCATCACTTCATGGGAAATAGATGGGAAAAAAGTGGAAACAGTGTCAGACTATTTTTGGGGGCTCCAAAATCACTGCGGATGCTGATTGCAGCCATGAAATTAAAAGACACTCCTTGGAAGGAAAGTTATGACCAACCTAGATAGCATATTAAAAAGCAGAGACATCACTCTGCTAACCAAGTTCCATCTAGTCAAGGGTATGGTTTTTCCAGTGGTCATGTATGGATGTGAGAGTTGGACTGTGAAGAAAGCTGATCACCGAAGAATTGATGCTTTTGAACTGTGGCGTTGGAGAAGACTCTCGCAAGTCCCTTGGACTGCAAGGAGATCCAACCAGTCTATTCTAAAGGAGATCAGTCCTGGGTGTTCATTGGAAGGACTGATGCTAAAGCTGAAGCTTCAATACTTTTGCACACCTCATGCGACGAGTTGACTCACTGGAAAAGACTCTGATGCTGGGAGGGATTGGGGACAGGAGGAGAAGGGGACGACAGAGGATGAGATGGCTGGATGGCATCACCAACTCAATGGAGGTGAGTTTGAGTTAACTCTGGGAGTTGGTGATGGACAGGGAGGCCTGGCGTGTTGTGATTCATGGGGTCACAAAGAGTCGGACATGACTGAGCGACTGAATGGAACTGATATGACAAATGGCGGTTTCCTGGTGGCTTAAATGATAAAAAAAAATTGCCATAGTACGGGAGACCCGGGTTTGATCACTGGGTCGGAAAGATGCCCTGGAGAAGGGAATGGCTACCCACTCCAGTATTCTTGCCTGGTGAAATCCATGGACAGAGGAGTCTGGTGGGCTATAGTCCACTTGTCACAAAGAGTCAGATACAACTAAGCGACTATGCTTTCACTTTCACATATGACAAATACTGCATGCAGCTTGCTAAAAAGAACAATCATCCTTTGTCTGAAATTTGAATTTAGCTGAGCATCTTTTCCCCTTTTCTCACAAGTCCACCAACCCTCCAGAGGCAGGAATGAACCTGGCAGGTGTTTGGATACGGAAGAAGGTTCTTATTTGGAGGGCAGGGGGAGTGAGATAGCAGTGTAAGCTTGAGGGTAAATCCTGGGTTTTATTCTCAGGGTAAGGAGAATTCCCTGGAAGGTCTGAGTTAGTGTAGGATGTAATCCAGTTTAGGTTTTGAAATGATCACCTCTGCTGCACAGAATACACATCAGGGGAGGAGGCTGCAGGCAGCAAGTTGTCATCACTGTCAAGGCGCTTCCAGCACTGCCCCACAGCAGGAGCAGAGTGAACTCTTTCTGAAGGATTTTGTGGAGATCTTGGCAGTCCTATTCTGATATTGGAGGCTGGACTGTGGTCATAGGACTGCAGGAACCCCATGTCTGGTTTCCCTGCTAAGTGCCGGCCCTGGCCAGGACAGATGGCACTTCCGTCCCCAGCCATGGGGCCGCCCTGCATCCATGTCTTCATCAGTCATAATGAGCGACCTTGCCCATATGATTACGTGGAAACCAGAGGACACAATGTGTGTGAAGTGATTTCCTAGTGCTTGGCTCTCGGTGCACTATAGTTTTTCTTGTTCTTCTCTGTCATCTACCTGCTTCCCCAGGCACAGCCTTTCCTAACAAACCACTTGGCCAAAATATTCATCAGCTTAGGTTTTTGCTGGAAAGGATGGGGCCAGGTAGTGGAACCACTCACATGTGGAGACATCCTTTACCATGTGCATTTCCTTTTTTGAATTTTTAGAAAAGGAGAGTAGGCCTGGGAGGAGCATAGAGTGGTGTAAAGAGATCTTTAAAAAAAAATTTTTTTAAAGCATGTTCCTTAATGAGTAGCTGCATTACATAGGTTATCAGTACAACAAATATGTGTATGCATATACATGTGTGTATCATCAGTTTATCTAATGAATATAATCAATTGTGTCATTTTGATAGGTAACCCACATGGTGGTGTCTAACTATATTTTTTAGGTCTCATAGCTAATAGAATTATTATAGAGTACCCAGGCCAGCACTTTTATGTTGTAGATGAGAAAACTTGAAAGTCAGATGGTTTAAGGTTATACCCCTAGTTGTTTGTGGAGTTGGACATAGAATCTGTTTTGGTAGATTCCAGATTCAGCAGCCCTCTTGTCCCTGCCCTTTAAAGCATCTCTGACACTTCATGTCCTGGTCCAGGGACAGGATCTCAGTCATCACCCAGCGCCGCCACTCACTAGTGAGTGAAAAGTGAAAGTGAAGTTGCTCAGTCATCTCTGACTCTTTGTGACCCCATGGACTGTAGCCTGCCTAGCCTACCAGGCTCCTCCATCCATGGAATTTCCCAGGCAAGAGTACTGGAGTGGGTTGCCATTTCCTTCTGCAGAGGATCTTCCCGACCCAGGGATTGAACCTGGATCTCCCGCATTGTCAGCAAACTCATTTACTATCTGAGCCACCAGGGAAGTCACTAGTGAGTGGACCTCTGCAAGTTCTCAGCACCTTCAATCTGGGGGTGGTACCCACCTTGTAGGGCATTTCAGGGGCTTAACTGATGGGATGCAGTCAAGTTCATTTGGTTTTTTCCCCACGTACTGAACTGTAAACCTTCAGTCAATGATTGTATGCTTATATAATGTAATGCCTTTAAAAATTACTCAATAAATGTTCTCTTTAAAAAGAAAAATCATAGTATGAAAATTTACATAAAGAAGAGAATCCTGAGCATCCAAGACATCAATCTCTAGAAATAATCTTAGACTTTTCTTATGCATTTTGTGTATTTACTTTTTGACCACACTTAACTCTTGGAAAAATATGGATGAAATTCTGTATGTCATGGATCCATTAAAGCAAAACCCTTCACATTATCCATGAGAGAACAGGCCATATCAGAGTCTGATTATTATTCTTTCAAAAGAATAGAATATTACTGCAGAGATTAAGTCTAGTTCAGCAGACATACACGCAGATATACATTAAATCTCCTCATTTTTGCTGTAATTTTATTATTTCTTTTCCCTCTTTAAAATACAATTAGAGCTGTAGGCATCTCTGTTGGTAGTTTCTCTTTTCTTCAATGTAAGAATTGTCCATCCGAAAGAGCTTGAAACTAAGTATGAACTACCTGAGATCTGTTTAGGAACTTTGCTTTGATTTACATTGTTCATTGATGAAGCTGCATAGCTTTGACTAGACGGACCTTGGTTGACAAAGTAATGTCTCTGCTTTTTAATATGCTATCTAGGTTGGTCATAACTTTCCTTCGAAGGAGCAAGCGTCTTTTAATTTCATGGCTGCAATCAGCATCCGCAGTGATTTTGGAGCCCCCAAAAATAAAGTCTGACACTGTTTCCACTGTTTTTCCATCTATTTCCCATGAAGTGATGGGACCAGATGCCATGATCTTAGTTTTCTGAAAGTTGAGCTTCAAGCCAACTTTTTCACTCTCCTCTTTCACTTTCATCAAGAGGTTTTTTAGTTCCTTTTCACTTTCTGCCATAAGGGTGGTGTCATCTGCATATCTGAGGTTATTGATAGTTCTCCCGGCAATCTTGATTCCAGCTTGTGCTTCTTCCAGCCCAGCATTCCTCATAATATACTCTGCATATAAGTTAAATAAGCAGGGTGACAATATACAACCTTGACGTACTCCTTTTCCTATTTGGAACCAGTCTGTTGTTCCATGTCCATTTCTAACTGTTGCTTCCTGACCTGCATACAGGTTTCTCAAGAGGCAAGTCAGGTGATCTGGTATTCCCATCTCTTTCAGAATTTTCCACAGTTTATTTTGATCCACACAGTCAAAGGCTTTGGCGTAGTCAATAAAGCAGAAATAGATGTTTTTCTGGAACTCTCTTACTTTCTCCATGATCCAGAGGATGTTGGCAATTTGATCTCTGGTGCCTCTGCCTTTTCTAAAACCAGCTTGAACATCAGGAAGTTCACAGTTCACATATTGCTGGAGACTGGCTTGGAGAATTTTGAGCATGACTTTACTAGCGTGTGAGAGGAGTGCAATTGTGCGGTAGTTTGAGCATTCTTTGGCATTGCCTTTCTTTGGGATGGGAATGAAGACTGACCTTTTCCAGGCCTGTGGCCACTGCTGAGTTTTCCAAATTTGCTGGCATATTGAGTACAGCACTTTCACAGCATCATCTTTCAGGATTTGAAATAGCTCAACTGGAATTCCATCACCTCCACTAGCTTTGTTCATAGTGATGCTTTCTAAGGCCCACTTGACTTCACATTCCAAGATGTCTGGCTCTAGGTGAGTGATCATGCCATCGTGATTATCTTGGTCATGAAGATCTTTTTTGTACAGTTTTCTGTGTATTCTTGCCACCTCTTCTTAATATCTTCTGCTTCTGTTAGGTCCATACCATTTTTGTCCTTTATTGAGCCCATCTTTGCATGAAATGGTCCCTTGGTATCTCTGATTTTCTTGAAGAGATCTCTTGTCTTTCCTATTCTGTTGTTTTCCTCTATTTCTTTGCACTGATCACTGAGGAAGGCTTTCTTATCTCTCCTTGCTATTCTCTGGAACTCTGCATTCAGATGCTTATATCTTTCCTTTTCTCCTTTGCTTTTCACTTCTCTTCTTTTCACAGCTATTTGTAAGGCCTCCTCATACAGCCATTTTGCTTTTTTGCATTCCTTTTCCATGGGGATGGTCTTGGTCCCTGTGACCTGTACAATGTCATGAACCTGCGTCCATAGTTCATCAGGCACTCTAGCTATCAGATCTAGTCCCTTAAATCTATTTCTCACTTCCACTGTATAATCATAAGGGATTTAATTTAGGTCATATCTGAATGGTCTAGTGGTTTTCCCTACTTTCTTCAATTTAAGTCTGAATTTGGCAATAAGTTCAGTATCTGAGCCACAGTCAGCTCATGGTCTTGTTTTTGCTATCTGTATAGAGCTTCTCCATCTTTGGCTGCAAAGAATATAATCAATCTGATTTAAATTGCCTTGTTGCTCTTTCCATACATCTCACCCTCTCCTCCCCTGCCTCTTTATTTTGTAGCCTGGGGCTAGTGCACTAAAATGATTAGTTCCTGTAGAAGAAGTTTCACCTTCAAATCAAAGGTTATTCTAGTCATGGTTCTGCTCCTCTTTTGATTGTTGCATGCGTGTTGCCATGAACTCAGATGATTTTCAATTCTTAGACTCACAGTGATTTGTGGGAGATTTTAAGTCTGCCCAGTCCCTTCCCTGGCAGAGGGCTTGAGGGAGGACTTGCCAGCTTGCAGGAGTTGGGTAGAGGTGGGGGTAGGCAGTGGGAGGGTCCAGCACCACAGACCTTAACCCAGAGAGAGCTGTGAGGTTGCAGGTGGAAAATTGTAGCCAAGCCAATAGGTGGCCACAGGCAGAACTAGGGCCCTAGGGTTCTGAGAGCCAGAAGAACACTAAGCTGATGAGAATGAGTTGAAGTAGAAGAGCTTCTAGATCAGGGAGACAGGGCTCTGCCTGGGGTCCAATTTTCTTAGGTAGGATGGTGTGCTGGGTGGTTAGACTCATTTAGGGAGCCAGGGTAGATTGGACAAAACAGTTAGGGATGAGGAAGTTGAATTAAGATCCCTGAACAAGATTTTCCCTGTGTTGTCAATGATGTTCTTATTTAGGAAAATGTTGCTCATTTGAGGGCTGTTTTGTTTCAATACGTGGAGTTACTGCCAGTGCTGGCTTTCTTCCAGTCCTGGTAATCCACTGAGATTTCACAAAGAAATGTGTGTGTGTGTTTGTTTGTTTTTCCTCCACTCCCCATGGAGTAATTGATTTATGTATAATTCAATTATTTTGTTAACCAGTTAGCTTATCACTGTGTACAAAAACAGCCACCCTGAAAACTGTCCTCATTCTGTGTCAAGATATTCAGAATGGATTTTTCCTCTATTATGAGTGTGTATGTAATGGTAAGATTTCTTGCTAAATTCAAAATGCACTGACTCCATTTCCCATACTTTCTGAGATGCCCTTGAAATCTCACATGGTATTATCCAGTGATTTAGAGTAAGAAGAACAGAGATAAATGATCAGTTTCAAAGAGGAATTAAAGTCTTGAGTATTCTGTAGGGAAGTCATATTTTAGAAGATCACCTTGGACTGTATTTTCATCAAAGTAAATTTTGGAAGATTCTTCGAAGGGCAGAGGAGTGAATGTACTCTCCTTTATCTGATCTCACTAATGTGTCTCCTTTTGCTTGATTTTCCTTATTCACAGTCGTGTCTCATCTCTCCCTATCATGCTCTTCATGGGGACATTTTTTATTCTGACATGCTGCTGTGTGCTTTTTGTTATTTGTTTAATATGGGATTGACTGAATCTGTGCCCTGCATGCTCACCCTCGTGCTTTTGTGTGCAGTGGAAGGTCTCACAGTCAGGTCAGCTACCTATTTGAATCCTTCATGGTACAAATATGCTTTAAAGCACTGTCTTATTGAGTCCATTTACAAAAATTTAATTTGAATTAAATAATTCAGTCCAGCCTAAGCATACAAGACCAGGTTCGTCCCCTTGGAGGCTTCTTTTCTGCTGGTTCTTCCTCATTTTTCTCACTTACAGAGTGCTTTTCCTTTGTGATTTTTGCCTTTCATGGTGATGCTGCTGTATAAGCACTCAATTTTTAGACATAGGCATTTCAGGCAAGTTGGTATTTTCTTGTGAGTAAAAACCATTGCAACGCTTCTTATGAGGAGTCCTTTTGAGTCTCTGAAGCCATTCACAAAGCTGGTCAAGTCCAATTTCACTCCACAAAAAGAAAAGAGAATATGATACTTTTCCTATCCGGGAATTCCACCCACCCCCAAACTTAGCTGCCCTCTGCATATTGCTTTCAGATCACTTGCAGAGGCAGAGAGCTTTATGCAAATTGCCCAATTATTTTGGGTTCTAGTCAAAATCACCTTGCTTTATTTCTAGAGTAGTGAAACTGCTTTCTTTGAAAACTCGCCCAGAGCTGGGGGGCTAACCAGCTTGTCTGACTCTGCATTGCTGACCTGAAAGTCTAACCTCACTACATCCCTGCCTTCTCCATGATCCTCCAAGGATGCCCCCCCCCCACCCTCTGGCTCTGTTCATTTTTATGGGTCCACCTGGCCATAGAAACATTATTTTCATTTCCTGTTTATTCAGTTCAGTTCAGTTCAGTCGCTCAGTCGTGTCCGACTCTTGCGACCCCATGAATCACAGCACGCCAGGCCTCCCTGTCCATCACCAACTCCCGGAGTTCACTCAAACTCATGTCCATCGAGTTGGTGATGCCATCCAGCCATCTCATTCTCTGTCGTCCCCGTCTCCTTCCACCCCCAATCCCTCCCAGCATCAGAGTCTTTTCCAGTGAGTCAGCTCGTCGCATGAGGTGGCCAAAGTATTGGAGTTTCAGCTTCAGCATTAGACCCTCCAGTGAACACCCAGGATTGATCTCCTTTAGAATGGACTAGCCATCTTTAATAATCTCGTATCAGTGAATGGGTGATATGCTGTCTTGGAATTGTATGGCCAGTTTTGCCAAAGAGGTCAGACGTCAATATCAGTCAGTGCTTTCTTCAGTTACTAAAAAGTGTAAATCTGCCTTAATTTTCTTTGGTAACCTTTTTGGAGTCATTCCTGTAAAATTTGGTACTTCTGCTTTCTCTTTCCTCCTCTCCTGCTCTCTAAACTCTGGTGCATTGACAGAACAGTCTTCCACAATGGCTCTCACAAGATTGCTGAAGGATTTTTTTCTTTCCTCATCTCTCTTTCCAATAGGTTTTATCACCCTGTTCCTTGAGACAGTGTGAAGTGAACAGCCACAAAATGAGGGGAAGCCTTGATCCGTTAGCTGTAAACTCTCAGTTGCATTCCTAATTTGGAGATAAATGATGGAGTTCTGTGCCTCAGATGACTTGCTGTTACCTTTCCAGACACGCCAGAGCAAATAACAAATCATTCCTGTCCTTTTGCTAAATAAATGGCACAGAAGCACCTCGGTATTCCTATCCCCTGGCAGCAATGTTCAAATCTTTTAACTTTCTACCATAAGAGCCCCCCTCTCCTTCTGCATAGAAATATGAAGATTAAATGATTAAGGAATTAGTCATTGTGAAGTTTATGAAGGATGGATGTACAGTGTAATCATACGCTCCATAGGACCTTGACTGGTTATTGTTGCATCTGAGAGCAGACCTCTCTGAGTTGCTAGCTAAAAGTGTGGGAGTCTGACTAATAATAGTATTAATAATAACCCACTTAACCCACTTTCTGTGTACCAGGCACTGTGGTCTGGCTTGGCCAGACGTTAATTCATTTGCAAATGAACCGGCATACTTAGTGTTTCTGGTTCCTGTTTTTCAGGTTGAAAATTGGTGTCCCCATTTACCTTGGAGAGTGAAAAATCCCTATGAAGAAGCTGATCGTAATTCATTGGTAAGTGGTTTTGGAAACCGCTTACCTGGCTTGTGATTTGGGGTGGATGCCAAGTGATACATGTAGAGTCTTCTAGAGATGCCAGCTCTAATCTGAAATAATAGTAAACTGAAGAACTTCTGTCCCCAGCCCTGTGGAAATTTGAATGGCCACATCAACCCGTTAGCGTTATGTTTATTTATTGAGCAGTTCTCTGAGGGTTCCTAAGTCAGTAAGACCTGGTACCAGACTTGGAGGTGCCCAGTGATCTGGTAATGAAGGTGGTGGTTGTAAATGGAGACCCCAGCCGTGTCAACACTGAAACACAGGCCAGTGAAAATTAATGAGGAAGTGGCCATCACAGCCTGCGTGGGTCTAGAGAGATGTAAAGAGAAAATGACCTTGGAGTTGAATTTGAAGTCATGAATGTATTTATACCAAGTCAAGGAGAGAAAGATGTCTCTGATGTGAGGTAAAAAGGTGACCATACAGGAGCCTGGCATTTTCAGAAGAACCTGGGACAAGGCCATAGGGGTCTGAATGAGCTGGAATGAAGAAGGGATGGGAAAGGTAGGTAGGGGCTGTGAAAAGCTTCATATTAAAAACTCAAGCCCTTATTCTCTTCCTCAGGGGTCAGCATACTTTTTCTGTGAAAGGCCAGGTAGTAAATACTTTCCTCTTTGTAGGCCATAAGGAAGTCTCTGTTACACCTACTCAATTCTGACCCTGTAGCCCAGGGCAGCCCTCACCATATGTAAATGAGTGGGCGTGACTGTGTTCTCACTAAACTATGTAGAAAAACAGGCAATGAGGAAAATCATCAAAAAAGCAAGAGAGTTCCAGAAAAACATCTACTTTTGCTTTATTGACTACACCAAAGCCTTTGACTGTGTGGATCACAACAAACTGTGGATAATTCTTAAAGAGATGGGATCACCTGACCCACCTCCTAAGAAATCTATATGCCGGTCAAGAAGCAACCATTAGAACTGCAGATAGGTTCCAGATCAGGAAAGGAGTACATCAAGGCTGTATACTGTAACCCTGATTATTTAACTTATATGCAGAGTACATCATGAGAAATGCTGGGCCAGAGGAAGCACAAGCTAGAATCAAGATTGCCGGGAGAAATATCAATAACCTCAGATATGCAGATAACACCACCCTTCCTTACGGCAGAAAGCGAAGAAGAACTAAAGAGCCTCTTGATCAAAGTGAAAGAGGAGAGTGAAAAAGTTGGCTTGAAACTCAACATTCAAAAAACTAAGATCATGGCATCCAGTCCATCACTTCATTGCAAATAGATGGGGAGACAATGGAAACAGTGACAGACTTTATTTTCTTGGGCTCCAAAATCACTGCAGATGGTGACTACAGCCATGAAATTAAAAGATGCTTTCTCCTTGGAAAAAAAGCTATGATCAACCTAGATAGCATATTAAAAAGCAGAGACATTACCAACAAAGGTCCGTCTAGTCAAGTAGTCATTTTCCAGTAGTCATGTATGGATGTGAGAGTTGGACTATAAAGAAAGCTGAACACTGAAGAATTGATGCTTCTGAAATGTGGTGTTGGAGAAGACTCTTAAGAGTCCCTTGGACTGCAAGGAGATCCAACCAGTCAATCCTAAAGGAAATCGGTCCTGACTATTCATTGGAAGGACTGGTGCTGAAGCTGCAACTCCAATACTCTGGCCACCTGATGCGAACAACCGACTCATTGGAAAAGACCCTGATCCTGGGAAAGATTGAAGACTGGAGGAGAAGGGGATGACAGAGGATGAGATGGTAGGAGGGCATCATGTGACGCGATAGAGATGAGTTTGAGTAGGCTCCAGGAGTTGGTGTTGGACAAGGAAGCCTGGCGTGCTGCAGTCCATGGGGTCACAAAGAGTCAGACACAACTGAGCAGCTGAACTGAGCTGAGAAAGATTTGGTCAAAGAGCCAGAGTTTGCTGAGCCTCACTTAGACCATGGGATTCTTGGGACATAGTTGAATCATGGCATGGTCAGATGAGTGTTTAGAATCAATTATGGTGACTACTGAAAGATGGATTCAGCATGCTTTCTTTAGATGTTATATGAAAAAAATACTAATATTATTTCTCCTTGTTCTTTCAATCACTGGTTATATCCGGCTGTTGTAGAAAAATACTCTTTCTGACTTTTAAGTTATACTGGCTTGAATTGGAAATTTTATTCAGTTACAATAGGAAAGTGTTATTCCTGGCTTTTAAATTCCTTGTAGAAAATAATAAACTTTTGTTTATTTGTTTTGGGACAAGACTAGAGGGTGAACATGTATTTTCCTACTTTGTGGACAGAATGAGGCTTTGTGGCAGCCTCCACAATGGCAGGTAGCCTGTTAAAGATAAACTTCAATTTTCCCAAGAGTCTGCTCCCCCGAAGTAGATCCAAAGGGTCAATAAATGCGGGTGCAGACAATTTCAAGATGCATCAAGCACATTTCACTGTAAAATACACATTTTGACCTAGCTCAGGGCTTGGCAATGCCTGTGCTGCTTTTCTCCTCTTCTGATTTTTTAATGATGTCCCTTATATAGCAGAGTATCAGTCAGTGGCCCTTTGCCTCAATTTGCAGCCCCAGGACCTTCAAGCAAAGCTCTTCAGTGAACCAGACTCCCTTTTGAAGCCACATGTTTAATTGACTCTCTCTTTCAAGTTTTCAAACGTCATATCATGAAAACCATTATGCTTTTGGGCTTCTTATCTCCTACTCATTATTATTAAATTTCTGTTTCTAGGCAGAAATTCGTACAGATGTTAATATTCTCTACAGTATGATGAAAAAACATGAAGAATTCCGATGGATGAGACTGCGGATCCGGCGAATGGCTGATGCGTGGATCCAAGCAATCAAGTCCTTGGCAATGAAGCAGAATCTCGAGAAGAGAAAGCGGAAGAAAGTGAGTTTCCGATTAATTCACTTCAGCTGAATGCCAGTTTTCTTGAAAATTTGATTTTCATGGAGACGAGACTAAGAGAAATGTCATATCCCCAGTGACATTCCCTTGGGGTGAATCCACACAGTGTGTTCTTGTACAGCCATTTTTGGGCTTTCCTTTCCCCAGTTTACAGCAATCTTAGCAGGAACTAGCACACATTTTTCTTCAGTGAAGCCAAGCAGAATATCTGCCTATGTACCATCTGACTCACTCTCGGTAGCATTAGGAAGTTTAATTGTCTTTGCTTTACTCGAATACAACCTTAAAGAACTTCCTGTTACATCATCATGACAGTTTCGTCCTTGGGGTATTTGTCAGTTCTGTGATTTGGGCAACCAGCTGGTGAGTTTCATTGCTGCCTTGTTTGGTGGTGGTTCTGCTTGTGTTCCTGAAACAGAGATACTATAAATTAAACTTGAGCCAGTTTGTTTTGATGTTCATGAGGAGATGCTCGGGAAACCTCTGTAATATCCCTGAGTATGAAGCTCTCATACCCTAGGTTTAGTTAAGCTAACATCGCTGTTTTCCTTTCAGACTTCAGTCAGTTGGACCACATTAAAAGCTGCCTTGCTACTCTGAATTTATACCTGGAAACCCATACTGAATGCTGTTCTCACTGTCAGCTAAAACATACTGATATGTATTAAATATGAATCTCATGTGAGCATAATAATTATCTTTCTATATATGAAAAAAAAGAAATTATCAAAGACTACTAGAATTTTTTTAGAGAACTTGAAAGCCAACTTTAATAGCCTCCCATTGCCCAAGGTGGCACAATCTAGTAATCAGAATAATAACTTCAGTGTACTGAAACACATCAAATATACTTATGTTCATGTTCATGTATAATAATACACATATTTTTTAAAAAATCTTCCTTTGTCATCATTAGAGAATGCTAAAAAACAAATTTGTTATGTTGATAACCAGTAAGTAAAAGGAAAGAATCAGCTATTTACCAGGTTTTTTCTTATGTAAGCTGTCCATGAGGGATAGTTTCTCTTTCTCGAAGTACCAATATTACAGCTAATGAATGCAGAAAGAATGATAGAATGTCATCAATGGCAAGCCATAATTTATTAATGCATCTAGTTAGTGATCATCAGTAGCTGCAAACACCACAAAACAGAAACAGCCAGATACTGTTCCTACCACTGGAAGTACACAGCAATACCTATGAAGTAGTGTTGCCCAAAAAAATCAAATACAAATTTGATCATGGCTGCAGCTGTAGTTACTGATTTACCATAAACACAGCGGACAGAAAAATCTGTTTTACAGTCAGTAAAATCTAGAGGGTGAAAAACTCTACTGGAAATACAACCTAGTTTCTTTGACAAGTAAATTACAAGCCCCTCTCCCTCTCAGAAAGGAAGATCAAGCAATTAACCTATAGTTAAAGAAGGCTAAGAGAAGTATGAGGCATTACAGTTTATGCACTTTATTTGAATTCTGGCTCAAATAACTGCTTTTGGGAAAAATAAAGGACAGTTGAGCAAGTGTATGCACTAACTGGATACTGGATGATAGTAAGGAATTAATAGCTGTGTTAGGGGTGACAGTGAGATTACAGTTGTATTTTTTAAGTGAAAATATATTTCTTTTAGAAATTCCAGCTGAGATTTTTTCAGGTGATAGGTTCTCTCAGATTTGTTTCAAGATAAGCTAGAGGGGTTGGGAGAAAGTTAAGGGTGTACATTAAATAAGATCTGTCAGAAGTTAACCATTGTTGAAGTCAGTAATTGTTAAGTACATCAGAATTGACTGTATTGTCATATCTGTTTTTGTTAGTGTTTGAAATTTGTCATGTTAAAAGCTTAAAATATTCCAGCTGTGGGGGAAAAAAAACAGTATTGTTAAAAGATATTTTATTGTCCTGATTGACTCTCCTTTAATCCTGATTTTTCACCTTTGGAAAGCAGGATTATCTGTCCATAGCCATATCAAATGCAGTAATGACTTTATTTCTCTAAAACAGCAATGAGAGATCATTTCCTTTCTTTCTATGTACCTTCTAGAAAAACTATTTACCCCATGTTGAGATTTTATTAGAATATAAACATGACTTTGGAATTGGTGGGTGGTTTTTTGGTAGGTTGCTGTAGAATTTGTACTTGATCCAATGAGAATCAGTATGTCCCTCTTTTTTGTTGTTTCTTTTTCAGGTCCTTGTTCACCTGGGCCTCCTGACTAAGGAATCTGGATTTAAGATTGCAGAGACAGCTTTCAGTGGTGGCCCTCTCGGTGAATTAGTTCAGTGGAGTGATTTAATTACATCTCTGTACTTACTGGGCCATGACATTAGGATTTCAGCTTCACTGGCGGAGCTCAAGGAGTAAGGAGATTACTTTTCAATTTTAAAATCAGAATACAAAAAAGAAATTGTAAACTCTTAAAGCCCTCTATTAGTGTGTAATTTCTTGTGGAGGAAAATGAAAGTGATAATTCACTAAACAGGAGATAAGAAGATTATTTTCAGGAGCTAAATACGTACACTGTGAAAAGGCTAATATGTTTTCATTGTAGCTGCAGGCTCCAGAGGCTTGATAAATGAATGCCAGAAAATTCAAACTAAGGAGCTTATTCTCTGCTGTTACAGGTGCTTCCAACATCTGCAGCATAAAACATTACTGACTTTCCTAATTCCCTGTCTCTTGCTGAAATGCATACCCTTCCCTCCTCAACATCACACTTTCTAAATCTTCAAACAGGGCAGGTTCCTGTTTGTAATTTAATTTGGAGAAGATGAGTTTCTCGAAAGCCCTGATGCAATCCTATTTCAATTAGCCCACTTGCAACTCTGAGTCTGTTAATTCTACCTAGGTTTTTTGGTTTCACTGAAATGTGCTTCTAGCTTGAGTCCTCCATTAATCGCTTTAAGACTGAAACGGCTGACCAAGCAGAAGTGCTTAGCTCTCCTTCCCTCCTTTTTGGATAACTGCCCATTGAGACTCTCTACCCAACAGCCAAGTTAGCATGAAGCAATATGTCAACTATTCCAAAAGAAAACACTTGAAGGGACATTCTAGAGATGGAAGAGGTAAGACAGCATATGTCCCACCTTGCTCCTACTTTATTGTCCAGCGAGGTCACTGTATTAGGTCCAAGGTCCACAGAGGATTAGAGGCAGTATTGAAATGAAAAAGCAGTATTATCAATAAAACAATGTCAGCTCTCATTTGTTAAATGGTTTCCATATGCTAAAACCATGATCCGGGCTTTTGTTATAGCAGTAATAGCAACAGTTATGATATTGATGGTGAAAATATCATGTCACCAGTTATGACAGCCATAATATTGATGGTGCCCATTTAGAACTAACATTTGTTGAACACTTCCTGTGCACCAGATATTAAGCACTTCACATGTTATGTTTTATTTAGTCCTTAGTGCAAGCCTAGAAGTAGGTACTGTTGCTTTCTGCATTTTAAAGATGAGGAAACTGGGGTTCAAACCAAAAATGGGTTATTCAAGGTCCTATTGAGGGCACGTGGGAGAGCCTGGATCTGAGCCCTCTGTCTCTCTGACCTCAAAGCCTGTGTTCTTGACCATGGAACCACAATGCTCCTTTCAAAGCTCAAGAAACTCAAGGTCTTTCTGAGCCCTTCACCACTGTTTAATAGCTGCCTGCCATTGCCTTTGCCCTGCTTCCTTAAAAAACACATTGGGGACACAACCTCTGAAGTGGGTATATTCATACATTGCACAGTCGTTCCTTCACCTCCTCCTTTGGGCTGGTTCTTGGTATGGGACATAGAGATGATCAGCCTGTGGTCAAGGAGATGCAAACCTTTTGATAATTACAACTAATGCATTGTACAATAGTGACACTAATTGCAATGTGATTAATACTACTTGAGGTGAAATTGATAAGCACAGGGAGTGGAGAAACTTTGAATAATGCTCAGCACTGTGTATTTAGCACCTAGAACAGCAGGTACTCATAACTATTTACTGAAGAAATAAGTGAAGAGATCAATGGAAGAGAGGGTGGTGAATAAATGGAGCACTGTGGGTGCTCTGGGGATAGGTACTCTCTAGGGAGGCTCAAAAAGTCATATTAGGGAGCTACTAGGCAGAGACTTGATTTGCTGGTCAAGAAGATCATGGAGGTCTTTAAGCCCTGGTGTCAAAGCCAGATGTGTTTATTAATTTTGGAGCAGTGGTTCCCAACATGCCTGCACATTAGAATCACCTAGGGATCTTTTTAGACTCCCCCAGCCCAAACCATATCCCAGACTGATTAAATGACAGCTTTTCGGGGTAAGACTCAGGCATAAGTCTCTGTTGATGCTCCCAGGTATAGCACAGGGATCCTTTTATATTAATCAAGTTTCATGGGCCCACAGCCACACCCTTTGTTTGTATAGTATCTGTGACTGCTTTCCTTCTACAAGAGCAGAGTTAAATAGCTGTGACAGAGAATATGTAGCCTGTGAAGATGAAAGTGTTTACTACCTGGCCCTTTACAGAAATAATTTTCAAAGTCTTGGTAAGAAATTGGTTCTTTCAGAAACCCAGTGGAGAAAAGAGTGCCTAGAGCAGTGTCATTGTGAAGCTGTAGGGAGAGGCCTGTTGATGACTCTTGTCCTTTGGAGTAGGGTGTCGATAGTCTGGTTAAGGACTATTATGGGATGTGAGCAGGGATAAATAGATAAATGGCCAATTTCTGGGCAGATGGCAGTACGGTTAGCAGTTATATGCTTCACCATGTGAAGCTCACCCACAATCAAGTATGTTGGCTCTGAGTGCAAGGGTCGGTTTACATAGATGATTAGGTTTATATTAGTGGATAGATGGAAGGATAATGAAAAAGTATAAACCATAGTGCCAGTTCTTAGATATAGTCTAGTCAGAAGGAAAAATTAGACATAAGAGAAAAAATTAGCAAACAGTACAGAGCAGTATTTTGTTGTTGTTTTTCAGTACCTCAGTCATGTCTGACTCTTTGTGACCACGTGGACTGGAGCACTCCAGGCTTCCTTGTCCTTCACCATCTCTTGGAGCTTGCTCAAACTCATGTCCATTGAGTCGATGGTGCCATCCAACTATCTCGTCCTCTGTTGTCCCATTCTCCTCCTGCTTTCAGTCTTTCCCTGCATCAGGGTCTTTTCCAGTGAGTCGGCTCTTTGCATCAGGTAGCCAGAGTATTGGAGTTTTTGCTTCAGCATCAGTCCTTCCAATAAACATTCAAGATTGATTTCCTTTAGGATTGACTGGTTGGATCTCCTTGCAGTCCAAGGGACTCTCAAAAGTTCTCCAGCACCACAGTTCAAAAGCATCAATTCTTTGGCAGTCAGCTTTCTATATGGTGCAACTCTCACATCCATATATAACTGTTGGAAAAACCATAGCTTTGACTAGACAGACCTTTGTTGGTAAAGTAATGTCTCTGCTTTTTAATATGCTGTCTAGGTTGTTCATAGCTTTTCTTCCAAGGAGGAAGCGTCTTTTTATTTCATGGCTTCAGTCACCACCTGCAGTGATTTTGGAGCCCAAGAAATTAAAGTCTGTCACTGTTTCCATTGTTTCTCTGTTTGTTTGCCATGTTGAGTTGAGTTTTAAGCCAACTTTTTCACTTTCCTCTTTAACTTTCTTCAAAAGACTCTTTAGTTCTTCTTCACTTTCTGCTATAGGGTGGTGTCATCTGCATATCTGAGGTTATTGATATTTCTCCCAGCAATCTTGATTCCATCTTGTGCTTCATCCACCCCAGAATTTCACATGATGTACTCTGCGTATATGTTAAACAAGTAGGGTGACAATATGCAACCTTGATGTGCTCCTTTCCCAATTTGGAACCAGTCCATTGTTCCATGTCCAGTTCTAACTTGCTTCTTGACCTGCATACAGATTTCTCAGGAGGCGGGTAAGGTAGTCTGATATTCCCTTCTCTTGAAGAATTTTCCACAGTTTGTTGTGATCCAGAAAGGCTTTAACATAGTCAGTGATGCAGAAATAGATGTTTTTCTGGAATTCTCTTGCTTTTTCTATGATCCAACAGATGTTCGCAATTTGATTCCTCTGCCTTTTCTAAATCCAGCTTGTACATCTGGAAGTTCTCGGCTCACGTACTGTTGAAGCTCAACTTGGAGGATTTTCAGCATTACTTTGCTAGCATGTAAAATGAGTGCAATTTGCAGTAGTTTGAACATTCTTTGGTATTTCACTTCTTTGGGATTGGGATGAAAACTGACCTTTTCCAGTCCTGTGCCACTGCTGAGTTTTCCAAATATGCTGCATATTGAGTGCAGCACTTTCACAGCATCATCTTTTAGGATTTGAAATATCTCAGCTGGAATTCCATCAGCTCCACTAGCTCTGTTCGTAGTGATGCTTTCTAAGGCCCACTTGACTTCTCACTCCAAGATGTCTGGCTCTAGGTGAGTGACCACACCATTGTGGTTATCTGGGTCGTGAAGATCTTTTTGTGTAGTTCTTCTGTGTATTCTTGCCACCTCTTCTTAATATCTTCTGCTTCTGTTAGGTCCATACCATTTCTGTCCTTTATTTTGCCCATCTTTGCATAAAATGTTCCCTTGGGACCTCTAATTTTCTTGACAAGATCTCTAGTCTTTCCCATTTTATTGTTTTCCTGTATTTCTTTGCATTGTTTGCTTAGGAAGGCTTTCTTATTTCTCCTTGCTATTCTTTGGAACTCTGCATTCAGATGGGTATAGCTTTCCTTTTTTCCTTTGCCTTTCACTTCTCTTCTTTTTCTCAGCTATTTTAAGGCCTCCTTAGACAACCACTTTGCCTTTTTGCATTTCTTTTTCTTGGGGATGGTTTTGATCACTGTCTCCTGTACAGTGTCACAAACCTCCATCCATAGTTCTTCAGGCACTTTATCAGATCTAATCCTTTGAATCTATCTGTCACTTCTATTGTATAATTGTAAAGGATTTGATTTAGGTCATACCTGAATGGTCTACTGGTTTTCCCTACTTTCTTCAATTTAAGGTTGAATTTGGCAACAAGTAGTTCATGGTCTGAGCCACAGTCAGCTCCCAGTCTTGTTTTTGCTGACTATATAGAGGTTCTCCATCTTTGGCTACAAAGAATATAATCAGTATGATATAGATATTGAACATCTGTTGGTGTTCATGTGTAGAATCGTCTCTTATTTTGTTGAAAGAAGGTGTTTGCTATGATAGTGCATTCTCTTGGCCAAACTATTTTCTGTATAGAGCGGTATAGTTAGAAGTTTGTACTGTAGAGGCTTGTATTGAAACAGAAGAAGGTCAGTAAGGGCTGTATAATAAGAACAGACTGGGAGAAACTGATAGGTACTGAGTGTCCAGTATATGTACTTTCTTTTCAATACCTATTTCAACTACCTAAAGAATTCCTGAGAGGTTTCTGTCTTACCATCTTCTCCTTATCTAATCCTTTTTGTTTTGTTTTTGATGAGGAAAGATTCAGAGAAGTTAACTTCCTAAGATCTCATGGCTGCTAGATTGGAGAGTATGATTTATGTTGTCTGGCATATATATGGCCTGGGCTTAGGAAAATCCACCAGGATCACCAGGTGATTCTAATGTGTAGGCATGTTTGGGAACCATTGCTCCATGTTGCTTCCATCTGTTTAAATAACACCTGGCCCTGTCACCAATGCTTGAAGACCTCTATAATCTTGACCAGCAAATTAAATAGAGATAGACTGAAACCCCTGGTCACTGCAGATGCTGATTGCAGCCATGAAATTAAAAGACGCTTGCTCCTTGGAAGGAAAGTTATGACCAACCTTGATAGTATATTAAAAAGCAGAGACATTACTTTGCCGACCAAGGTCCATCTAGTCAAGGCAATGGTTTTTCCCGTGGTCATGTGTGGATGTGAGACTTGGACTGTGAAGAAAGCTGATCGCCGAAGAATCGATGCTTTTGAACTGTGGTGTTGGAGAAGACTCTTGAGAGTCCCTTATACTGCAAGGAGATCCAACCAGTCCATTCTAAAGGAGATCAATCCTGGATGTTCATTGGAGGGACTGATGCTAAAGCTGAAACTCCAATACTTTGGCCACCTCATGAGACGAGTTGACTCACTGGAAAAGACTCTGATGCTGGGAAAGGTTGGGGGCGGGAGGAGAAGGGGACGACGGAGAATGAGATGGCTGGATGGCATCACCGACTCTGTGGACATGAGTTTGAGTGTACTCCGGGAGTTGGTGATGGACAGGGAGGCCTGGCGTGCTGTGATTCATGGGGTCGCGGAGAGTCGGACACGACTGAGCGACTGAACTGAACTGAACTGAACTGAAACCCCTGGAGAAGGAAATGGCAACCCACTCCAGTACTCTTGCCTGGAAAATCTCATGGACTGAAAAGCCTGGTAGGCTACAGTCCATGGGGTTGCAAAGAGTCGGACACAACTGAGTGACTTCACTTTCACTTTCAGACTGAGACCCAGATCTTCTTTTGTTTCTAAGGCTGTATTTGTATACCACCATTTGCTTTTGCAAGACTGAGAATTGAAGCTTTGGATGGACCTGATGACTGGGCCGAATTTGGATAGGCAGCTGACTGGGAACAGCCATGTCATTCTTCCTGATAAGGATTCTTGGCTTGTTTCTTTGCCTATTAAAGTTGCTAAGTGTAGTGCTTGTAGTAAATTGTTTTTCTTTTTTTCTTCTTTCTGTTCTTTCTCTAGAATAATGAAGAAGGTTGTTGGAAACCGATCTGGCTGCCCAACTGTAGGAGATCGAATCGTTGAGCTCATTTATATTGATATTGTAGGACTCGCTCAATTCAAGAAAACTCTTGGACCATCCTGGGTTCATTACCAGTAAGTGCTCTTACTTGTTTTGTTCTTAAATTTTTAGAGCTTTTTATTTTGTCAACAAGAGTTACATGGTTGCCAGTAGAAAAAGTTTATCAAATATTATCTTTTGAGCTGTGTAGAGTGTTTCTTATTCCTAATTGAAGTTCAGATTCTCCACAGTGTCTTTTGACTTTCCACACTCTTCATTAGTTTCACTGATTTAAGAGTAGAAACCAAATGTCCAGCCTTCTTTTTTTCTCCCGTAACACTTAGCTTGAGTCTCTGTCTGCATACACTAATCTCATCCGTTTAATCAAATAACAATTTTGATAAAATATGGACAGTGTCATTTCTTGTGTCCTTTAGATTTGAGATGATGACTCATTTCTCTGTCCCTTTCCTCCATCAATATTGTTCTCATTCTTGGAGGAAAAAGCTGGGTGTAGCTTGTCTAAATGCTAGGGTCTTATACTTTTAAAGATAAGCCTTATGCTTAGTATGACTGGAGTTCAGTGTTACTCTGTGCACAGTTTTATTATTTAGTAGAAGATCTCACTATTTCCCTATATGTGCGTTTGAGACCATGACTTAGTATTTGAAGCAGTTTTACATGGTACACAAGCCTGACACTAAATAACATTGAATTGTATAATGAAATTTATTTATTTTTCAATTTACTTACACTCTAAGAGAGGCTTAGTTTGATGCTACTGTGTCTCAGATACTACTTTTTTTAAATTGGAGGATAATTGCTTTACAATATCATGTTGGTTTCTGCCTTACAGCAACGTGAATTAGCAATAAGCATACATACATTCCCCCGACACTACTTTTAACACTTGCATGAGAATAGCCGTACGTCTCAGTGTTCAGCAGGCAAAGTATCCAATTTGCCTTTAATAATTCTTATTAATGAAGAATAATAGGATTGATCAGGATGGTGGAGTAGGAGAATGTGGAACTTGTCTCCTGCTATATACACATCCAGAGTACATCTAAACATGGAACAGTTCTCATTGAAAACTAACTGGAAGCTTGCAGAAAGAGTCCTGTATGACCAGGACTGTAAGAGAGACCCACATGTAATCGGGGAGGAAGGAAGGAGAAGCGATCAGGCAGGGATCACTGGGAGGGGACTCCAGAAAAGGTTCACTGCCCTGGGGAGTGGTGAGAGCCACACTGGGGCCCTGAGGCCTGGGGTCCTACGTGGAGAGATGAACCCCCTTGTTAAGTTGGTGGGCCACCGGCACTAACAGGAGAGCTGTGGGAGGCTTAGACCCTGCCTGTGAGGAGCATGTGTGCCCGGGCTGGCCCACACGGCAGGGCAGAGAGGATGCACAGAGGCTTCCTGCACTGCCTCGGCGTGTGCCAGCACTAGCTGACTACCTGCTCCAGCCCCTCCTACTCCATGTCGCAGCATGGCCCTGGATCCAGGGTGGCCACGATGAGAGAGGGAAAACAGTGGGGCACAGAGGCGACCTGGTCCCAGGATGGAACCTGAGTGGGCGGCAGTGGCTACTGTTGACGCTTACTCAAGCAGGGCATCAGCAGCAGCCCAGATCTCTGACAGCAGCTCACCCTAAATACCTGGGCACACAGGCTTCACCTGCCAGCGATGCCACAAATAGGCAGAGACAGAGGAGATTGGGGGTGGCGAAAGGCTGTAAGCGGCAGAAGGTACTTGGACCCAAGACTACATCTCAGTAGAGGAAGGGAAACTGTGGCTGGTGCCCACACAAAGAGCATGTCAGAGACAGATCGGATCTCTGTGGTTGGCTGACAAGCTGAGAGCCTGCACCCTCTGCCCATGCTTCAGCACTCCGCACTCTGGGGTGAGGGTCCCAGTGCTGGTACAGGGGAAAGCACACACTTAACAGAAACAGGTGAGACTTCCCTGGTGGTCCAGTGGTAAAGAATCCATCTTGCAATGCAGGGGACATGGATTCAATCCCTGGTCAGGGAACTAAGATCCCATAGGCTGCAGAGTAACTAAGCCTGCACGCTACAACTGCTGAGCCCATGAGACGCAACTAGAGAGTCCACGTACCACAACGGAAGATATCGAACGATACAGCAGAGATACTCTGTGCTGCAGCATGCAGTCAAATACATAGGAACAGAGCCAGCTTGACCCGAAATCTCAGGACTTCTGCTCTAGAACCTTAGGATCAGATCACCTCTGATAGGAAGGTGATGGCCGCCTAGCCCAGAGGAAGCCCTGCCTCACCCCAAACTTCAGCTCTAGCCGCTCCATCCCCAGTCCCACCCATAGCAAGGTCATAGCTGCCAGCATTCCAGGAGGAAGGGCGACTTGAATCCACATCAAGTCCAGCTGCCGTAAGGTGAATGCCACAATAAATCGAGTCCCACAGCTTTTTTTTGTGTGTGTGTGTGTGAGGGGGGGGTTCCCAGTGCATATAAGAGTTATGTTTACCCTATACTGTAAGTGTGCAACACCATTATGTGTTAAAAAAAAAGTACATACTTAATTTTAAAAATACTTTCACAGTTATGAAATGCACAGTGTGAGAATATAGTCAGTAGTATGGTAACAGATGGTAACTAGACTTATCCTGATCATTCTGTCATGTGCAGAAATATGGAATCACTAAGTTGCACACCAGAAACTGGCATAGTGTTATAGGTCGGTTATACTTCAAAAACAAAGGTGAAGGCAAACTCATGGAAAAAGAGGTCAGGTTTGTGGTTATAATAAGTGGGGAGTGGGGGAGGAGGAGTTGGGGGATAGTAGTCAAAAGGTATAAACTTGCAATGGTGAGATAAGTAAGGGATGTAATATACGATGTGATAAATATTATTAACACTGCTTTGTTACTTAGGAACGCTGTTAAGAGATCAAGCCCCAAGAGTTCTTATCACAAGGAAAAGAAATTTTATTTTGCATCTCTACAATGATGGTTGTTTACTAAGCTTGTGGTATTCATTACACATTGTATATAAATCAAATCATTATGCTATACACTTGAAACATTCTGTGCTGTGTGTCAGTTATTTTTTAGTAAAACTGGAAAGGGAAAGGAAACTCTTTAAAATAAGTTATTGATAAAAATTGCTAACCAACATCTGACGGTGCAGGGTTGCCACAAACCTTTAATTTGTATTAAAAAATTGAAAAAAGATTGAGTATCTGCAAAATGCAAAACGTGAAGCACCATAAAATGAGATGTGCCTGTAGTTTCTTAAAAAAAGTAAAATATAAATCTGGGTTTGGTCCAGGATGGCAGTTTGTTGTTTTCTTTTCAAATCTTCATGATTCACAGACCACGATAAATGTTCTCTGTTATATGGGAGTAGCCATCTTTATCCTTGGTTAATAGGCCTTATCAGTGAATAAATTTTTTTTCTTTTTAGCAACAGCATTAAGAACAAGAAATAGCTGTTTTTCTCTGGCTTTTGCGAGTGGCAGGCATCTGATAAACATGCCAAGGGAACTGGGCATTTTGAGAGTCCCTGGACTCACATATTCTCATCATTAAGAAAGGCTGTCTAGATGGAAATATATTCTCGGTGGTAGCATTTAGGTCAATTAAAAAGGATGATTTTATTATTAAAATGGCCACTGCTGATGGGTATTTGATTCTTGTTGGATGAAAAGGCACTATCTCAGAGGGGATTTTATGGGAGAGTATAATGTTTATCCCTCCATTCTTTAATAAATCATCTGTGTCAGTGATATTAGCTGGCAGGAGGTCTGTTAGGACTTTAGCATTGGTGTCTTTGAGGTGTGATATATCTGAGATTCTCATCCAAAGGCCAAGCAGGTTCTCTGGAAAGTTTCTTGCCTATTTCTTTTCCTTTTAAAGATGAGAAATTAGTGGTGCTCCCTGTATTCATCATGGGTAATGGAAGATGATAGGAATTCTGTTAAATGTAAAGTTTATCATTTGATGTTTTATTTAGGCACAAACTTAAGAGTCCTGTTGATCTTGAAAAAATATAGATTCTGTCCAATTTATGTAGGGACCCACTGTGTGCTGCTGTCCGTGGGATCGCAAAGAGTCGGACACAGCTGAGTGACTTAATTGCACTGAGAGCATTCAGTTAAACATGTATTGAATATCTACATACGACTAGTGTCTTGCTAGGCACTGTGAAACTCATATCTGTTTTGCTTCATGTGAGGCCTTTGCTGGGCATTGCAAGCACACAGGAAAGTGAGATGCAAATAGTCCAAGATACACTGTTTCACATCAAACTCCAAATTAGCAAGTAGGTCCTGGCAAGGAGGCTGTGAGTATCCAATCTTGTAATAGTGGGGCTTAGCACAGAGAGAATGTTCCAGGAATCATTTGGCATTGCTGCAGCCATCCCTGTTAGGAAGCCAGCTGCCTCGGGCAGTGAGGCAGATATCTTTTAAAGTCATCAGTCTGTTCCTGATGCTCCAGACACACAAAAGGCATTAGAGGAAAAGCATAAATATTAACAGCACAAACCCAATTCCAAAACACACAGATGTAGAAAGTGATTGAAGAGGGAAAACTATAATGTTCACCCTCCCCTGTCATAGACAGTGATCAGTCTCTTGCCTCTGGTTTGTAAAACAAACCAAGATAAGCTCAAAAAGAAAAGAAAAAGAACAATTCCCAGATCAAAGCTTTGAGTATGTAGAGCTACAAGTTTAGAGACAAGTGTAGAGACAAACTATCATCGTTCATTCTGTAGTCTTCCATTGAGTAAAAGCCAGCATCATGTAGCATACGTTTAGACCCCATATAAAAGTCCAAGATTTCAAGTGTGAGGCTCCTGCCAGGCATCTTTACTCATCAGGGTTTGTTTTAATTATCCAAATATAAAATAACACCAGCAAAACTCTAAGTTAAAAATAGAATCACAAGCTAGAGAGTGTTCGAGTCCATTACAAACAAGTGTAGGCAGCCAAAGCCTTCAACACAAAGGTTTCTGTGAGGAGCGTGGCTGGTTTCTCCCTGCTGCACCTACTCAGAGCACTGTCACCTTTGGCTCCCAGCTCTGTTCGTCTCACGGGAGCTGAACCGTCCCCACTCCCACAAGTTGATGTGTGTCCTCCCCCTTCCTGTAGTGACTTACAGAGCTGCCTCCATCCCAGCTCTTTACTTTTCTTTCTTTTTACTGAAAGTATAGTTGATTTACAATGCAGTGTTAGTTTCAAGTGTACGGCAGAGTGATCCAGTTACACATACATATAAATTCTGTCACTAGGTTGACCCCATGTTCCTTGAGAGCCATATGGGGACCTGGAAGAAGGGAACTGTTTCTGTGCTCAGCTTGTATTTTACTTTGTGGTCATGGCCCACCTACCTTCCACCTTTCCTTCCCTCTTTCTTTTCTTCCTTGTCTAGACAGATAATGCTGATGTGAAAATCATCACACTAAAATGACAACTTAATATTGCTCTTCTGGAAAATTCAGTCTGGTGTTTGTGTTCTTTTTTTCTGCATCATGCATTGGCATAAAACTGACTGAAAGATGGACTTCCTACTAGTGGGGGAAGGAAGAAAGAAACTGAATCAAATGCTTGAAAGTTATTGTCATCATCTGATTCTAAAGTGTGGGCTCTGATCCCTCTTTACTGTTACGCGTATTGGTCCAGTAAGAGACATTCAGAATTATTATTAATACATAATAATAGTGCTGAAATACTAATAGATACAAAAAATAGTGCTGTTTCATTGGCCAGTCATGAGTTAAATTTACATCGGTGTCTTGAAAATCAGTGATGATATAAATGTAACCAAAATCAATAAATTCTGTTTTAGTATTGATTCCTTTCTTCTGATTGATCATTCTTTATGTACTCCAAAGCAATGATCAGAAGACTTTATCTGTAAAGAGCCTGGTAATAAATATTTTAGCCTTTGCTTGGCCATGTGGTCTCCATTTTAGCTACCAAACTCTACTGTTACTCTAGGTAATCAACCGTAGACATACAGAAACAACTAAAAGGCTAGTTCAAATAAAGCTTTATTTTTGAACACTGAACACTGAATTTCATGTAATTTTCACATCACAAAATATTCTCCCTTTTTTAACCATTTGAAAATGTAAAGACCATTCTTAACTAGAAGACCACACAAAAACAGGCAATAGACTGGGTTTGGTTGGTGCTGTTCTAAGGCTTTGGTGGAATAACCAGATGCAACGTCTTCAGTTTCAATTCGTTTTGAGCTCTGGGAGAAAACAGTAATGTCCTGCTACTATCAAATACATACAAATCACGACTGCCTACTGAGTGAGATTCTAAGCTTTATCAAAAATCTTGTACTCTAGTCAATTGATGAAAATCTTGAATAATTGTTGAAGGAGAGCAAGCTTTGTGCTTTGAGCAGAATAAGACCTGTCTCTCAGTGTGCCTGGGCTGCTGTACCAAATCCCGGGTGACTTATAGTGAATGTGTATTGCTCACATACTGGGGAGACTGAAAGTCTGAGATCAGGTTGCCAGCATGGTCAGGTGAGGTGGCAGACTTCATATTGTATCTTCATACTGTGGAAGGGGCTCTGGAGTTCTGTGGAATCACTTATATAAGGGCACTAATCCTATTTATGAGGGCTCCACCCTCATGAGCTTATCACTTCCCCAAGGGCACCTCCTAACACCATCTCCTTAGGATTTCAGTATATGAATTGCCGGGGTGGGGGGGTGGGGGGCTGTTGGTGGGGGATGGAGATAAGCATTCATATCATAGTAACCCCTAAAAATGTTAATTCTTTTCTTTTTCCACAGTTGTTCATTAATAGTCAACACTGTATGCTCAGCCCTGGCTAGAGGCGCAGCAGTGACCATGGCCTTTTACAGTTCTAGCTTTAGGGAGCTTTTTATTTCACTGGTATTTGAGCATCTTCTGTGATTAGTCAACTTGTCCAAAGCAGATTGTATGGACATCGGCTCTGGTTCGAAAGTCACACCTGGGGATGTTTAGTAGACAGGCTAGTATAAGACCTCTCGATTCCTGCCCAGTGGCATTTCTTACTTAAAGAATTTGTCCATCTTTGGTAGTTCCTGAGAGAGAGGGTAGAGCTTTTGGTCTTTTGACTTTGGGGTCAAGGTTGTTATTTTACTCATGGCATCTTTTATCTTTCAGGTGCATGCTCCGAATTCTGGACTCGTTTGGCACAGAGCCAGAGTTCAACCATGCCAACTATGCCCAGTTGAAAGGCCACAAGACGCCCTGGGGCAAGTGGAATTTGAACCCACAGCAGTTTTACACGATGTTCCGTGAGTAGTCGTGTCTCAGCTCTGCTTTCCAGAATCCCATCAGAGACAAATGGAGAAGAAATGAGGCCACCGTGTGATTTCATTTGTGATTCCTAGGGTCTTTAGCTGTAGAAATGTGTACTATGGAACCTTTAACTTGAGAATAACTGGATTTTTTAAAACTAGAATTGAAAGGCTCTGTGAACATTTTGTGAAAAGCCTTGGAAATGTTCTGGAGAAAAATGTTCAGTATTAAAGTATCACTGGAAACCACTTGGGAAAGACTTTCAGTGGTCTTTGATTGGCAGACACTAAACATGCTTCCTGCCACACAGACCCTGTTTAGGGTCCACTTGATGATTCAGGAGGAATGAGATCTTCCGTGTCTATACATTTTTACAAATACTGTAATTGAACCTTCATTATTTTAGGCATTAAACTTTATAAAGAAAAAGCCAGCCTTTTCAAGATGGAATGATTTAAAAATCTGTTTCATACGTTACTGACTTCTTAAACCCTGGGCTCAGGATGAAATCTTACCCTTTCTTGCTCGTGTGGTGTCTTGGTGCCAGTAGCAGTGATTATTTTGCAAAGTGATGTAATGGACAGACTAAAAGATGATGAACTCACTGGCCCCAGCTGTAGTCTCCCAGCGTTTTTTTGTGTTTCTTTCCCACACTGACCATTTCTTGCTGCTGCCATCAGTCTACCTGCCTGCTGTTTGATTTCATTTACAATTAGTTGAAGACTGTGAAGCCAAATACCAAGTCTGATAATATTCATGCCAGAGATAAATTTATTGTTTCAGTTCAATCACTCAGTCGTGTCCAACTCTCTTCAACCCCTTGAACCACAGTATGCCAGACCTCCCTGTCCATCACCAACTCCTGGAGTCCACCCAAACCCATGTCCATTGAGTCAGTGATGCCATCCAACCATCTTATCCTCTGTCGTCCCCTTTTCCTCCTGCCCTCAATCTTTCCTAGCCTCAGGGTCTTTTTAGATGAGTTAGCTCTTCACATCAGGTGGCCAAAGTATTGGAGTTTCAGCTTCAACATCAGTCCTTCAATGAACACCCAGCACTGATCTCCTTTAGGATGGACTGGTTGGATCTCTTTGCAGTCCAAGGGACTCTCAAGAGTCTTCAACACCACAGTTCACAAGCATCAATTCTTCTGCACTCAGCTTTCTTTATATTCCAACTCTCACATCCATACATGACCACTGGAAAAAACCGTAGCCTTGACCAGACGGACCTTGGTTGGCAAAGTAATGTCTCTGCTTTTTAATATGCTGTCTAGGTTGATCATAACTTTCCTTCCAAGGAGTAAGCGTCTTTTAATTTCATGGCTGCAGTCACCATCTGCAGTGATTTTGGAGCCCAGAAAAATATAGTCAGCCACTGTTTCCACTGTTTGCCCATCTATTTGCCATGAAGTGATGGGACCGGATGCCATGATCTTAGTTTTCTGAATGTTGAGCTTTAAGCCAACTTTTTCACTCTCCTCTTTCACTTTCATCAAGAGGCTCTTTAGTTCTTATTCACTTTCTGCCATAAGGGTGGTGTCATCTGCATATCTGAGGTTATTGATATTTCTCCCAGCAATCTTGATTCCAGCTTGTGCTTCCTCCAGCCCAGTGTTTCTCATGATGTACTCTGCATATAAGTTAAATAAGCAAGGTGACAATATACAACCTTGACGTACTCCTTTTCCTATTTGGAACCAATCTGTTGTTCCATGTCCAGTTCTAACTGTTGCTTCCTGACCTGCATACAGGTTTCTCAAGAGGCAGGTCAGGTGGTCTGGTATTCCCATCTCTTTCAGAATTTTCCACAGTTTCTTGTGATCCACACAGTCAAGGGCTTTGGCATAGTCAATGAAACAGAAATAGATGTTTTTCTGGAACTCTCTTGCTTTCTCCATGATCCAGAGGATGTTGGCAATTTGATCTCTGGTGCCTCTGCCTTTTCTAAAAACAGCTTGAACATCTGGAAGTTCACTGTTCATGTATTACTGAAGCCTGGCTTGGAGAATTTTGAGCATGACTTTGTTAGCGTGTGAGATGAGTGCAATTGTGCAGTAGTTTGAGCATTCTTTGGCATTGCCTTTCTTTGGGATTGGAGTGAAGACTGATCTTTTCCAGTCCTGTGCCACTGCTGAGTTTTCCAAATTTGCTGGCATATTGAGTGCAGCACTTTCACAGCATCATCTTTCAGGATTTGAAATAGCTCACCTGGAATTCCATCACCTCCACTAGCTTTGTTCATAGTGATGCTTCCTAAGGCCCACTTGACTTCATATTCCAGGATGTCTGGCTGTAGGTGAGTGATCACACCATCATGATTATCTGCGTCGTAAAGATGTTTTTTGTACATAATTCCCCTTGATGAGGTGAATACCTATTTTGGAAATGACCATTTCCCCCAGCTTAAACAGTTCATTTTTACACTCAGAGTGCATATTTCTGTTTTCCTAAATTCTTGGAGTAATTTTAATCCAGAGCTTTCCAGCCTACAATTACTATCTGAAAGCTAATCTGTTTCCCTTGTTAAGACCCACAATCCCCCTCTCCTTATCTTTTCCCCATGTGCTGACCCCTTCCCCTCATAAACAGCCACCTAAAGGTGACCTTTTGTTGGGTTCACTAAGTACAACAACAAACTCGACTGCTCCTTGAGTGTGAAGTGTGAGAAGGAAAAAGAATTAAGGGCTGTGGCAGATGGGGAAATCTGCTCATGTTTAAATGTTCGTTTTAGCTCAGAGAGGTGTGTGAAAGTGTTCTGTATGCATCGTAAACATTACTATTACTGCTTCTGGAGCTCTGTCAGCCTGCTGTCATAGTCTGTTCCTGGGGCAGAATTCAGGGGACAAACTAATATAGGGGTGGTGGGTGACAGGTGGCTGGCAGCATGGGGAGACATGGCTGTGCAACTTTGAGGAGCCAGAATGGGGTGACTTCTCTGTTACATATCACGTGTTCATTGGAGGGACTGATGCTAAAGCTGAAACTCCAATACTTTGGCCACCTCATGCAACGAGTTGAATCACTGGAAAAGAGTCTGATGCTGGGAGGGACTGGGGGTGGGAGGAGACGGGGACGACAGAGAATGAGATGGTTGGATGGCATCACCAACTCGATGGACATGAGTCTGGGTGAGCTCTGGGAGTTGGTGATGGACAGGGAGGCCTGGCGTGCTGTGATTCATGGGGTCGCAAAGAGTCGGATACGACTGAGCGACTGAATGGAACTGAACATATCACTAGGTGTGTTTCATGTTTTTTAATCTCTTCAATCTTTAGTGAATTCTTGTTTCTTTTTAAATAAAACATTTATATGGTTCCAAAGTCAAAAGAAAGTACATTAAGAGAAATCTAGCACAGTGAAAAATGGCCATAACTGCTTAAATGATATGGTATATTTATATCCTCCATGGGATGGTGTTTCCCTACATCTGGGGCATAAACATAGGAAGCTTTTCCAGAAAATAGGTTCTCATTTAGAATGCTGGGATTCAGAGTCCTGAAAAACCTATTTTATTTTCTATGAATGGAGGATTTGAAAGTGTTGGTTGAATTTAAATCCATTCACTGCTTAAAAGAAAACTGAAGATGGAAAAAATAGATTAGTTCTTGTTAACCTGGGAAGGAGATAGTTTTCTAAGTCACTCAGAATTCAGCAGGAATCAGGGGGCAAAGCCAATACATTTGACTGCCTTAAAAAAAAAGACCTGTATGCCAAAAGCAACAATATCAAAAAAATAACACTATAGCATATTCTGTTACAGAGGGTTAATATCACTGATATATAAAGAGCTACTAAGAATTGAGACAAAATGTTGCACAATCCAGTAGGCAAATGGTCAGAAGCAGTCCAGAGAAAAAAAGAAACGTATTGCTCCAAATATATGAAACATGTTAACCTCACTCATAATAAAAAAGTACATTTTAAAATTGCACCAAGATCCCATGTCCCACATATCAATTGGCAAGAACCTGGCAGCTCTTCCTCAGGTGAGACTTCAGGAGAGCACTGGGAATGCAGCCCAGCTGCTAGTGCCCTGTGCCAGGGGATCTGTCACCGTCTAGCACAGCTTCTAGGCGTCTTTCCTTTGAGCAGATCATATCTAGGAATCCACCCCAAAGACAAGTGAGCAAAGATCATACATGGCATGCGTACAAGGCCATGTATCGTGACACTATTTCTACTAAGGAAAGACCGGAAATAACCCAGAGGTTCCTATTAGAGAACTGAGTGAATCACATAGTCCACTGATAGAGTGAGATCGTGTGTAACTGTGCAGAAGGACCGCGGGAAGGTTACACTGTCTGAAGGGAGGTGTCTAGTCTGTATTAAGTGATAAAAACCAAAGTGCAGGGCAGTGTGTGGAGTCCCTCCCTTCTATGCAAGAAGGGTATGCAGCGGGAGGAAAAGGTGTGTATGCCAATGTATGTGAATGCACGTATGTTTTCAAAAGAAACAATGGAAGACTAAAAAGCTAATAAAAATGATTATCCCTGGAGAAGGGTTTGAGGGGACAGGGATAGAAAATAGACGTCTTTTTTTTTTTTCTTTACACTGAAGTATAGTTGATTTGCAATGTTGTGTTAATTTCTGTTGTACAACAAAGTGATTCAGTAATACATACCTATATATTCTTTTTTATAGTGTTTCTGTTATGATTTATCTACAGGATATTGAATATAGTTCTCTGTGCTAGATTTCTCTTAATGTACTTTCTTTTGACTTTGGAACCATATAAATGTTTTATTTAAAAAGAAACAAGAATTCACTAAAGATTGAAGAGATTAAAAAACATGAAACACACCTAGTGATATGTTCAGTTCCATTCAGTTGCTCAGTCGTATCCGACTCTTTGCGACCCCATGAATCACAGCACGCCAGGCCTCCCTGTCCATCACCAACTCCCAGAGCTCACCCAGACTCATGTCCATCGAGTTGGTGATGCCATCCAACCATCTCATTCTCTGTCGTCCCCGTCTCCTCCCACCCCCAGTCCCTCCCAGCATCAGACTCTTTTCCAGTGATTCAACTCGTTGCATGAGGTGGCCAAAGTATTGGAGTTTCAGCTTTAGCATCAGTCCCTCCAATGAACACCCAGGATTGATCTCCTTTAGAATGGACTGGTTGGATCTCCTTGCAGTCCAAGGGACTCTCAAGAGTCTTCTCCAGCACCACAGTTCAAAAGCATCAATTCTTCGGTGATCAGCTTTCTTCACAGTCCAACTCTCACATCCATACATGACCACGGGAAAAACCATAGCCTTGACTAGACGGACTTTGGTTGGCAAAGTAATGTCTCTGCTTTTTAATATGCTATCTAGGTTGATCATAACTTTCCTTCCAAGGAGTAAGCGTCTTTTAATTTCCTGGCTGCAATCAGCATCTGCAGTGATTTTGGAGGCCCCAAAAATAAAGTCTGACACTGTTTCCACTGTTTCCCCATCTATTTCCCATGAAGTGATGGGACCAGATGCCATGATCTTCGTTTTCTGAATGTTGAGCTTCAAGCCAAACTTTTCACTCTCCTCTTTCACTTTCATCAAGAGGCCTTTGAGTTCCTCTTCACTTTCTGCCATAAGGGTGGTGTCATCTGCATATCTGAGGTTATTGATATTTCTCCCGGCAGTCTTGTTTCCAGCTTGTGCTTCTTCCAGCCAAGCGTTCCTCATGATGTACTCTGCATATAAGTTAAATAAGCAAGGTGACAATATACAGCCTTGACGTACTCCTTTTCCTTTTTGGAACCAGTCCGTTGTTCCATGTCCAGTATAACTGTTGCTTCCTGACCTGCATACAGGTTTCTCAAGAGGCAGGTCAGGTGGTCCGGTATTCCCATCTCTTTTAGAATGTTCCACAGTTTATTGTGATCCACATAGTCAAAGGCTTTGGCGTAGTCAATGAAGCAGAAATAGATGTTTTTCTGGAACTCTCTTGCTTTCTCCATGATCCAGAGGATGTTGGCAATTTGATCTCTGGTTCCTCTGCCTTTTCTAAAACCTGCTTGAACATCTGGAAGTTCACAGTTCACATATTGCTGAAGCCTGGCTTGGAGAATTTTGAGCATGACTTTACTAGCGTGTGAGATGAGTGCAATTGTGCGGTAGTTTGAGCATTCTTTGGCATTCCCTTTCTTTGGGATTGGAGTGAAGACTGACCTTTTCCAGTCCTGTGGCCACTGCTGAGTTTTCCAAATTTGCTGGCATATTGAGTGCAGCACTTTCACAGCATCATCTTTCAGGATTTGAAATAGCTCAATTGGAATTCCATCACCTCCACTAGCTTTGTTCGTAGTGATGCTTTCTAAGGCCCACTTGACTTCACATTCCAAGATGTCTGGTTCCAGGTGAGTGATCACGCCATAGTGATTATCTTGGTCGTGAAAATCTTTTTTGTACAGTTCTTCTGTGTATTCTTGCCACCTCTTCTTAATATCTTCTGCTTCTATTAGGTCCATACCATTTCTGTCCTTTATCGAGCCCATGTTTGCATGAAATGTTCCCTTGATATCTCTAATTTTCTTGAAAAGATCTCTTGTTTTTCCTATTCTGTTGTTTTCCTCTATTTCTTTGCATTGATCGCTGAGGAAGGCTTTCTTACCTCTCCTTGCTATTCTTTGGAACTCTGCATTCAGATGCTTATATCTTTTTTTTTCTCCTTTGCTTTTCGCTTCTCTTCTTTTCACAGCTCTTTGTAAGGCCTCCTCAGACAGCCATTTTGCTTTTTTGCATTTCTTTTCCATGGGGATGGTCTTGGTCCCTGTCTCCTGTACAATGTCACATGTAGTGAGGAATATTTATTATTATTTGAAGCTATTCCAGGTATGCCGTGGGAACCAGAATTTGCAGTGTATAGGAAAAAGGAGTGCTTAAAGAAGTTAAGACCATATAATATGTGACTTGAATAGGAAATATCAATGTGAACTTACATTTTCTCCTAAAAAAGGAAATGTTTCCTAGCTCTATACTTTGAAAAGGATCAAAAGTAAAGACAGTCAGGTGGCAATGAGTATCCTTAACACTCGTTTTGGACTTCCTGTGTACCTTTCCCACTGAAGAAACCTCTTTCTAAGATAAATTGGTGATTTTAGGTCCAGGACAGCAAAGATTAAAAATGTGACATCTTTAATCTGGAAGCAAGGAGACTAAGAAAGACCCCTGGGGTGGAGTCAGAAGGACGTAGGAGCCAAAGATGAGGTAGTTTGAGCATCAAAAAGAGTGACGAGGACTTCCCTGTGGTCCAGTAGCTAAGACTCTGGGCTCCCAGTGCAGGGAGCCTAGGTTCAATCTCTGGTCAGGGAACTAGATCCCATATGCTGCAACTAAAAACCCTGCATCCTGCACCTAAGACCTGGCACAGCCAAATAAATTAAAAAAAAAAAAAAGAATAACGACTGCAGTGGAGGGAATCAAACCAACAGAAAATAATCTATGAGTCCAGAATGATGGTCCAAGAAAGAAAAAACTACAAAATCAAATGATCTCCTTTGGAAGTTGCTAGGACACCCACTTCATTACTCTGAAAAATAAAGGGAAATAATCCAGTTTTGATCCTGCTTTCCTAGGACAAATTGTATTTGAAGATAATCAGATAGTTGATGAGAGAACGTTGTTAATTATGGAGAAATCACAGCTAATAAATGCAAAAGGAATGAAAAATTAGAAAATCAACATCTTACAGCGCTTAATAAGACAGTGGAGCAAGGCGGAGATTATCAGTGATGGCAAAATCCATCAGTGAACAGGCTGATGGGAACATCCTTATGGCCAAGGCCATCTTGAATGGAGGAAACAGGGAAGCAAAGCAGCTGGGGACCTTGATCTTGTTGAGGATGTGCCCGAGGTTGGAGAACTTGTAGGAAAAAAGCAGTGTCTCCCCATTCCACCCTACCTCCAGAGCCTGCCCACAGAGAATTTGGCTGCACCCCTCAGAGAGGGTCCTTCCCTTCCCACATGACAAAGGGGCCAGATCCAGTGTAACCCAGTTGTTCCTACAGAACCTTCCATCCCCTGCCCTTTGGGTATATGTGGCTGTTCTCACAACCTGAAGCGGAGGGGATGGGGTGCCAGAAACCATTCCTTTGAATAGAAGATAAAAAGTGTCAAAAGTTTACCTATGTCTTGTCAATTAAAAAAAAATGAAACATTTACTAGTACTTAAAAGATGGCTGATGGTAATCTTTACATAACTGAAATACATCAACCCTGAATATTCATTGGAAAGACTGATGCTGAAGCCCCAATACTTTGGCCACCTGATGCGAAGAGCCAATTCGTTGGAAAAGACCTTGATCCTGGGAAAGATTGAGGACAGGGGGAGAAGCGGGTGACAGAGAATGAGATGGTTGAATGGCTCACCGACTCAATAAACATGAGTTTGAGCAAACTCCGGGAGGTGGTGACGTATGGGGAAGCCCAGTATGCTGCAGCCCATGGGGTCACAGAGAGTTGGACATGAATTAAGCTCCTGAACAACAATGTGACATACACTGTGAATGTATGTAGATTGTTTTCTCCTGATGGGATGGTTGCACAGGGAGAAGTTTGGAGACCACAGAAATTATGTTGTACTTGTAAAATCATTGTCATCAGCTTCAGCTGCCTTAGGTGTTTGGCAGGTTTGGAGTGCAGGCGTGGGGGTGTGGAAAAGGCTGGTTAGAAAGGGCCCAGCAGGAGGGTAAGGAGAGAGTAAAACACACCCACCATTGCTGAAGCATCTTTAGGAGCAGGGAAGTGAGATGGATGCTCCTGACCAGATAGATACTGTTGAATATTGAGAGAGCACATCTCACTTTGAGGTTGCTTATGTTTCTCCTCTAGCTCATTTCCTCACCAAGTTGATAGAGTTTCTACAAGTTGGAAAGGCTGACTTTTCTTTACTGTTTTGCCCCAAATCTCAGAATTTCAGAGAACTATCTTCGTGTATTCTGTTTGCATTTGAGCATTTTTATGAGCAAACACTGTTGCCAGCACCTTCCTACGCAGCTTCTATAGGGGCAAACCAAGTGGTCAGAGAATAGTAAGGACATTTAATTAGATCTTTGAATGATGGTTTTTTTTCCCAGGAAGCTGAGCTGAGACCTGTTGTTCCTCCTCCCTCAGGGCAGGCCTCTTGTTCCTGCTTTTCCCTCTTGACCATACTCTAGTATGGCTTTGAGTGGCTTCTGAACTGGACTCTGAGACCCTCTTCCTGCCCCGGAGCCAGCTTGGAAAAGCTCGGCTTGGACCAGACTATTCCTCCTCACAGACCGCAGTGCCTTCCCCTTGCCCTTGGGGTTGGATTCAGAGTCCAGAGCATAGCTCTTGAACCCTCTGTCTTCTCTCCCCCACCACTGCCCTTCCCCTGAATCTGGCCTCACCCGACAGCCTGCTGTTCTCTGAAGGTGCCTCTATGATTCCTCAACCGCCTTTGCCTCCTTTAGATCACCCCAATAGCAGAATTTTATTTTTTCTCTTGAAGTATGATTCCCTCCATGTTTCCAGTCAAATAAAATAGTAACCCTATCACAAAAACGGGGAAAGCCTCCCCAGGAAGAAGGTTCCCATACCCTAATATAAGCATTATTATCTTTTTTCGGGGTACATTTTTACATCATTGTAACATGCTTCGTATAATTTTGTGTCTCCTTTTTTTTTCCATTAATTTTCCACTTAATACATCAAAAGTTTTTTTCAAGGTTGTACTTTTTTTTTTGGCCATGCCTCTTGGCATGTGGGGTCTTAGTTCCCCAACCAGGAACTGAACCATGCCTCCTGTAAGTGGAAGGGTGGAGTCTCAACCACTAGACTGCCAGGGAAGTCTTCAAGGTTCTCCTTTTTTTTTTTAACTTTTTATTTTGTGTTGGGGTATAGCTGGTTAACAATGTTGTGACAGCTTCAGGTGAACAACAAAGGGACTCAGCCATACATATACATGAATCCATGAATACATATATATGAATCCTCAAGGTTCTACTTTTTAAACTAGTGTTTCCAGGACTGTTTTGTGTAGTCTGTCAAGGAGACTTTGATTTATTTGGGGATACTTTGGCTACTTCTTGTTGAGAATTAATTGTTGATTTTTCTGGACTTGCTAGGGACTTGACCCTATATTTAGGCATCATTTCAGTCAATAGCCTTTAATCTGCTGTCTATACTGCTTATACTAAGCTCCTGAAGGCATGCTCTTATTTTTCTCAGTCCCAAACAAGGTGCATTATGCCCCAATAAAGGAATGAAAAGCATCTGCCTATACAGAAAAATCAAATAGAGGAGTCATCTGCCTATACCATTTACAAGAGAAAATAAAACCCTGAAGTTGGTGTCTTGCATCTTGAATTATCCCGTGTTTGGATAGTGTTCTGGTTATCTGTGTGACGCCCTCATTCACAGCTTCTTCTGGCTTATGTGAAAACTTGAGCAGTGATAAAACATCTTCATCTAATTGCATTATTTTCCTCTCTTGTTGTGGAGACTATGGCTGAAGGTAGCAACAGCAGAAATTCCTAGAGTCCTCATTCCTGGTTTCAGGCAAATTGCATCTCAGTTGTGTATGTACCTCCTGTCATTGAAAAGTTTCAGTAACATTTATCAGTCTGTTTAGCAACCTCACTGTTCATATCACTGTCCTAGAATTTTTCCAGTTCTTGAGGCAAAGTCTTATTCGCACTGGTTTATTTTTACTTAAGTAATTTTTGAGAATTTGCCTTCTGGCTGCTCATGTCATGTAGTCCAGGCTGGGGGATGTTCAGTGTTTCTTGGCACATGTGGAAATTTGGAAGCGGTGATAGTTGAGTGAGGAACAGATTGGAGGGGTTCTGGAGGCATTAACGCCTCCCGGTTTCACCTCCAACCCCTTTCCTTCTGATATCCTACCTCAGCCCCGCTGGCCTCTTTGGTGCCGTCCTGCCTCTTCTCGGCTTTTAGGCATCCCCCAGGACAACACCAGGCCACTGCACGTGCTGTTCCTTTGTCTGGAAGCCCTGTGCCTCCCCTCGCCCTGCCCACCCTCCAGGGAGGTGCTGTCCTCCGGAAAGCCTTCCCGCCCTGAGCCACACACTCCTGCCCGTGTTCTCCCCGCTCCCAGGGCCAGCCCGGATCACACCTTGTGGTCTCCACGAGCATCATCACTGCTGAGTCTTCCACATCTGAAGCAACAGCATAGGTGATAAATGTGTGTTGAATTAATGAATAAAGAACAGATAGACACAGCCACAGAATGGAGTTAATTAAAATGTCAGTCACATCCTGACGCTCCTATTTCCACAGTGATGTAGCCTCTCACTGGAGGGGAAGATGAGTCACCCCAGTAGCCTCAAGGCCTGAAGGGGTCTGGCCCCGCTGCTCCCCCGGCCTCGTCTCTTACTCACTCCTCTCTAGCATCCTTATTGTTTTTTAGGTGGGCCAGACACACTCTAGGACCTTTGCACTGATTGTTCCATCTTCTGAACATTGTTCCCTTAAATTGGGTCTGTGGCTCAAATGTCACTTCAATGAGACTAATCCTCACCCCCTTCCCCTTTTAAAAATGCAGCTGTTTTCTCCGCATCTTCTTACACCCCTTCCCTGCTTTCTTTTCCTCTAATTGCTTTACCATGCAGCATTTATATTTCACAAACTTTTGTTAATTTTCTCTTTTCCTCTGCCAGATTCTGAGGATAGTGTTAGTACAAGTTTTGTCTGTTTTGTTCATTGCTGAGACTCCAACACTTTGAAGACTATCTGGCACATAGTAGGCATTCAGAAAATACTTACTGATTTAATTAAAAAATGATAATTCTGTTCTGTTTTTAGTCCATGCAACAATGTAGGGAAAAATAAGGAAGGTACAAATGTACAAATCTAAGATTACACTGTATAGCATAGGGAACTATATTTAATAACCATTATAGGATACTAATAACCATAATGGAAAAGAATATGAAAAAGAATCTATATGTATACATAACTGGATCACGTGGCTCTGTTCAGTTCAGTCGCTCAGTTGTGTCTGAAAAGCAGAGACATTACTTTGCCAACCAAGGTCCGTCTAGTCAAGGCTATGGTTTTTCCAGTGGTCATGTATGGATGTGAGAGTTGGACTGTGAAGAAAGCTGATCGCCGAAGAATCGATGCTTTTGAACTGTGGTGTTGGGGAAGACTCTTGAGAGTCCCTTGGACTGCAAGGAGATCCAACCAGTCCATTCTAAAGGAGATCAGTCCTGGGTATTCATTGGAAGGACTGATGCTAAAGCTGAAACTCCAATACTTTGGCCACCTCATGCGAAGAGTTGACTCACTGGAAAAGACTCTGATGCTGGGAAGGATTGGGGGCGGGAGGAGAAGGAGACGACAGAGAATGAGATGGCTGGATGGCATCACCGACTCGATGGACATGAGTTTGAGTGAACTCCGGGAGTTGGTGATGGACAGGGAGGCCTGGCGTGCTATGATTCATGGGGTCGCAAAGAATCAGACACGACTGAGCGGCTGAACTGAACTGCCTTTGCTCTTCTCAATTGGCTGCTATTGTGAGAGTTACTTAGCTTTTTGCTGCATCAATATCTTTGTCTGACTGCAGCAAGCCAGGCCTCCCTGTCCATCACCAACTCTCAGAGCCCACTCAGACTCATGTCCATCATGTGGATAATGCCATCCAATCATCTCATCCTCACCTCATTGAGATGGGATGAGAATCACTTGGCTATACAGCAGAAATTCACACAGCATTGTAATTTTACAATAGTTAAATTAAAAAAAAAAAATCTGAGAGTACAGAAGCTTCTTGAAGCTAGTGACCTCAGGTTACTCTAACTTGTCTTCCCACAGAATTTATTCACACGGTTAGGTTTTCAAGAGTTGTTGAAGTCGTGCTGATGGTTGTTGTCGCTGACATTCTAACTCAGTTTCTCCAGGGACTTGGGGCTTGAAGCTGAGGCAGAATAGTGGCTTGTAGACCAAAACTTTTGCCTGACAAAACAGGAATTTTAGAAACAAGCTAGTTTCATTTCATACAAATGACGAATATGCTGGCTTCAGCCAAGGATGCATTGCTTCCACGTACGACTTTATTTTTAGAGGCTGACAAGCAGAGGAGCTATTTGTGATTCAGACGGTCTTTTTGGCCTTTAACTTGGATCAGGAGGGCTCTTGCCTTTTACTTCTGTGCAGACCAGTGAGTAATAGGATCAGCCTTGCAGTTCCTTCAGTCTGAGTCTCGGCCTTCAGGAATGATGTTCTTCTAAGGGGTCCATTCCCTCCTAAATTGCTTTTTGACACTTGAAAAATTTACTCTAGTGTGCCTTCTGTCAACAGTTCAGATGCTCATCCTTTTCAACTCAACTGAACGTAATAGTTTCCCCAGCCTATATCCCAGCCTCCTATCTCTCAAAAGCCTAGCATCACTACCATTTGGGGAAAAAAACATCAGTTCTGGTGAAATTTGAAGGTCACATCACAGTTTTTAAAATCAGATTGCTTCTTGTGTGATGTAACTTTATTTTTTGGTGGAGTTTTTTCTGTCATGTCAGTTTCATCATCATCAGAATCAGCATCAACATTGTGAATGCCATGCAGCCAGTATTCTTCCCCGTTTTGTTATGAAATTTGTGAAATATTTTGCAAGTGGAGGGGGTGGGGAAGAAATGTAAAATAGAATCCCACAGCCTGGACTCCACAGTTAACAGTTTGCTTTATTTGTTCCATGACCTGTCCATCAAGCCAACTTTGTTTTCCTTTTTTGCATAAGAGAACACTTAACCCTTAGATATCGCAGCATGACATCATTAACTAGAGTTCAAGACTGGTCACCAAATGAGTTGTGTTTATTTTTATGTATTTCACGGAATTACTCTGTTTACTCATTTACTTTCTTTCTCCTCAGTGAGGGGAGCTTCATCCATGCTTATGTTGTTCACTGGTACGTCTCTAACTCCTAAGCTGTTGCCTGGTCCATAGTAACTGCTCAGTAAACGTGCTGAATGTTGAATGAATGAGGATATTTAGAAACTTGTAATGTTAGAATTTTAAAAGCCGAAATGACTGATTTGTTTCCCTTCTTCCCAACACTCTGTGACATAGATTTTTTAAAAAGATATGCTCATTTATCTATTTAATAAACATTCATTGAACACCTGTACTTTACCAGGCCTGAGTGAGATTCTAGGATAGGGTGGTGAGCTACCTTCGATAATGATGAATCTTGAGAAGAATGGGCTTTGGTTTGGGAGCTTGTGTGCAAAGAACTTGCTGCTAGAAATGGTTGAGGCAGCATGGCCTCTGCTGCCTAATAATGGAGCTCTGCCTGTGAAGTCAGTCACACCAGGTAATTAAACATTCATCATTAATCAACAAGTTTAATCATTCGTGCATGCAAAAAATATTTTCTCAATTCCTACTATGCTCTGGGCCCCCGAGACTCAGAGACACACAAAACATGACTCAGTCCTCAAGGAGTATATAGCCATAAGTAAAAATAGTGATGTGTGACAAGAACTCTAACTCTTCCTGATCTAAGAAAAAAGTTACCTCAGTCTTAGAGAGTCAGGGAACCCTTCACCTGATAGGTGGTAAGAGCTGAGACGTAAAGGGAAGTGGAAGTGATAGACATGCCAGACACATGCCAGCATGAAATAAGATGGGAAAACATGGCATTAAAAGCTCCAAGTAGGTCATCATGGAGCAGAGGTACCCATGGAAGGGTGACCTGAAATGATAAGAATGCTGGGCCCTGCTTCCCCCTGAAGGAAGTGAAGCTTTTCAGCAGAGAACTGTCATAGTCACATATTTGTTTCAAAGAATACCTTGTCAGGCAACAGAGAACATGAACTAGAGTTAGGAGGCAGTGAGAAAGAAATGAAGGGGCCAAGGCTGGAGATATGGAGACTACTTGGAAATCCACTGCAGAAATTACCAGGGTGCAGAAGAAGGAAATAGCAACCCACTCCAGTGTTCTTGCCTGGAGAATCCCAGGGATGGGGGAGCCTGGTGGGCTTCCGTCTATGGGGTCACACAGAGTCGGACACGACTGAAGTGACTTAGCAGCAGCAGCAGCAGTGATGTTCAATATTTATTGATCTAGACAGTCAAAAATTGGAAAAATCCTAAGTGTGGTAGGGTATCTTAGAATTTCTGTCAAATTGACTTGGTCTCAAGGGTTTGTTGGTGCTTGTCACTGGCAATTGTGACGTGAGAATTGAAATTGGCTTTCAGTTCAGTCAGTTTAGTCACTCAGTCGGATCTGATTCTTTGCGACCTCATGGACTGCAGCACACCAAGCTTCCCTGTCCGTCAACAACTCCCGGAACTTGCTCAAACTCATGTCCATCGATTCGGTGATGCCACCCAACCACCTCATCCTCTGTCGTCCCCTTCTCTCCCTACCCTCAATCTTTCCCAGCATCAGGGTCTTTTATAATGAGTCAGTTCTTTGCATCAGGTGGCCAAGGTATTAGGGTGTCAGCATCAGTGCTTCCAATGAATATTCAGGATTGATTTCCTTTAGGATTAACTGGTTGCATCTCCTTGCAGTCCAAGGGACTCTCAAGATTCTTCTTCAGCACCACAGTTCAAAAGCATCAATTCTTTGGTGCTCAGCTTTCTTTATGATCCAACTCTCACATCCGTACATGACTACTGGAAAAACCACAGCTCTGACTATATGGACCTTGGTTGGCAAAGTAACGTCTCTGCTTTTTAATATATTGTCTAGGTTGGTCATAGCTTTTCTTCCAAGGAGCAGGCATCTTTTAATTTCATGGCTGCAGTCACCATCTGCAGTGATTTTTGAGCCCAAGAAAATTAAGTCTGTCACTGTTTTCATTGTTTCCCCATCTATTTGCCATGAAGTGATGGTACCGGATGCCCTGATCTTAGTTTTTTCAATGTTGAGTTTTAAGCCAGCTTTTTCACTGTCCTCTTTCACTTTCATCAAGAGGCTCTTTAGTTCCTCTTCGCTTTCTGCCAAAGGGTGGTGTTGTATGTATATCTGAGGTTATTGATATTTCTCCTGGCAGTCTTCATTCCAACTTGTACTTCATGCAGCCTGGCATTTCTCATGATGTACTCTGCATATAAGTTAATTAAACAGGGTGACAATATACACCTTGACGTACTCCTTTCCTAATTTGGTGCCAGTCCATTGTCCCATGTCCAGTTCTAACTGATGCTTCTTGACCTGCGTACAGATTTTGCTTGAGGCAGGTAAGGTGGTCTGATATTCCTATCTCATTAAGAATTTTCCACAGCTTGTTGTGATCCACACAGTCAAAGGCTTTAGCATAATCAGTGAAGCAGTAGTAGATATTTTTTTGTAATTCTCTTGATTTTTCTGTGATCCAAAGGATGTTGGCAATGTGATCTTTGGTTCCTCTGCCTTTTCTAATTTCAGCTTGAACATCTGGAAGTTCTCAGTTCACATAGTGTTGAAGCCTAGCTTGGAGAATTTTGAGCATTACTTTGCTAGCATGTAAAATGAGTGCAGTTTGCAGTAGTTTGAGCATTCTTTGACATTGCCTTTCTTTGGGATTGTAATGAAAACTGACCTTTTCCAGTTCTGTGCCACTGCTGAGTTTTCCAAATTTGCTGGCATACTGAGTGCAGCACTTTCACAGCATTATCTTTTAGAATTTGAAATAGCCTTTGGAATTTGAAATTCCATCACCTTCACTAGCTGTTTTCATAGTGATTCTTCCTAAGGTCCACTTGGGTTTGCACTCCAGGATATCTGGCTCTAGATGAGTAATCACTCCATCTTGGTTATCTCCGTCATGAAGATCTTTTTTGTACAGTTCTTCTGTGTATTCTTGCCACCTCTTCTCAATATCTTCTGCTTCAGTTAGGTCCATACCATTTCTTTCCTTTATTGTGCCTGTCTTTGCATGAAATGTTCCCTTGGTGTCTCTGATTTTCTTAAAGAGCTCTCTAGACTTTGCCATTCTGTTGTTTTCCTCTATTTCTTTGCATTGATCGCTGAGGAAGGCTTTCTTATCTCTCCTTGCTATTCTTTGGAACTCTGCATTCAGATGCTTATATCTTTGCTTTTCTCCTTTGCCTTTCTCTTGTCTTCTGTTCTCAGCTGTTTGTAAGTCCTCCTCAGACAACCACTTTGCTGTTTTGCATTTCTTTTTCTTGGGGGTAGTTAGAATCACTGCCTCCTATACAGTGTTATGAATCTCTGTCCATTGTTCTTCAGGCATTCTATCAGATCTAATCTCTTGAATCTACTTGTCACTTCCACTGTATAATCATAAGGGATTTGATTTAGGTCATACCTGAATGGCCTAGTGGTTTTCCCTACTTTCTTCAATTTAAGTCTGAATTTGGCAATATGGAATCACAGTCAGCTCCTGATCTTGTTTTTGCTGACTTCATAGAGCTTCTCCATCTTCAGTTGCAAAAATATAATCAATCTGATTTTGGTATTGATCATCTGGTGATGGCCATGTGTGGAGTTGTCTCTTGTGTTGTTGGAAGAGGGTGTTTGTTATGAACAGTGTATTGTCCTGGCAAAACTCTGTTACCCTTTGCCCTGCTTCCTTTAGTACTCCAAGGCCAAGCTTGCCTATTACTCCAGGTATCTATTGACTTCCTACTTTTACATTCCAGTCCCCTATAATGCAAAGGACATTTTTTTGGGGTTTTTTGGTGTTAGTTCTAGAAGGTCTTGGAGGTCTTCATAGAACCATTCAACTTCAGCTTCTTTGGCATTGGCAGTGGGAGCATAAACTTGGATTACTGTGATATTGAATGGTTTGCCGTGGAGACAAAGAGAGTTCATTCTGTCATTTTAGAGACTGCACCGAAGTACTGCATTTCAGACTCTTTTGTTGACTCTGATGGCTACTCCATTTCTTCTGAGGGATTCTTGCCCACAGTAGTAAATGTAATGATCCTCTGAATTAAATTTGCCCATTCTGGTCCATCTTAGTTCACTGAATATTAAAATGTTAATGTTCATTCTTGCCATATTCTGTTTGACCACTTCCAATTTGCCTTCATGGACCTAACATTCCAAGTTGCTATGTAATATTGTTCTTTATGGCATCGGACTTTTCTTCCGACTCTGTGGACATGAGTTTGAGTGAACTCCGGGAGTTGGTGATGGACAGGGAGGCCTGGCGTGCTGTGATTCATGGGGTCGCGGAGAGTCGGACACGACTGAGCGACTGAACTGAACTGAACTGAACTTTTCTTCCATCACCAGTCACATCAACAGCTGGGTGTTGTTTTTGCTTTGGCTCAGCCTCTTCTTCAGTAGCATATTGGGCACTTGCCGATCTGGGGAGTTCATCTTTCGGTGTCAAAACTTTTTGCCTTTTCATACTGTTCTTGGGGTTCTCAAGGCAAGAAGACTGAAGTAGTTTGCCATTCCCTTCTTGAGTGGACCACATTTTGTCAGAACTCTCCACCATGACTCATCCGGCTGGGGTGACCCTACACGGCATGACTCATAGTCTCATTGATTTAGACAAGGCTGTGATCCATGTGATCAGTTTGATTAGTTTTCTCTGATTGTGGTTTTTGTTCTGTCTGCCCTCTGATGGAGAAGGATAAGAGGCTGGTAGAAGCTTCCTGATGGGAGGAAACTGGCTTTAGGCAGAGCTGGATTCAGGCTTTCAGGGTCTCTTCAGTCTCTACCGATCTCGCCTTAGCTCTTCTGTGTCCTGGCGTTACTCTCAGGCAGGCTGTCCTCTCACGGACACAGAGATGGCATTTGCAGCTCAGGATGTCTGCCCTGCCAGCGCAATGACTGTAGCAGAGAGATGTTGACCCCAAAAGTAGCTGCCACTCATCATAGAGCAACTGTGACAGATGGAACTCGGGTTATAAACCCATCTTTCAACTGAGCCATTGAAGGTAGAGTCCTCTCGGTCAAGTGCCCATCCTTGGAGGCATGGGGAGCTGGGGAGACAAGGGATCAGGACTGGCACCAATTCAAGCTGTCTGAATGGAACAGAATTGCATGGCTGGTTGGGAAGGGCAGTTAGTTCCACATAGCGATGCTGGCAGACCAGAACTAGAGGCATTTCATCTAATGGGGAGAATCCAGGTGCTGAAGCACTGTGCTGCTTTAACAAGCTGTGATGAGCTGTGGTTATTACCCCTAGAAAGATACCCGTGGCACATTGTGTAAGTGAAAAGAGAAATTCACAAAAGAATAGGTACAGTAAGATCCAATTTTGGTTTGAGGATTAAAAAGGCTCCATGAGTCTAGAAAAAAAGGAGCCTAATAGTAGTTATTTCTAGGTGGTAAAATTGATGGGTGACATCTTTCTTCTTTCTATCATTCTCTGTTGTCTGAGAAAAGTCATACACTGAGAATATGTTTCTATTTAAAGAAAAGAAAAACTTATCTAAGTTTTGACAGGACTTGATGAGGTCATAACTAGGTAGGTGAAGAGGAGAGAAGGAGATGATGGTTTTTCAGAAGCTGACGTCCCCTGGACTTGGTGACTGACTGGCTGTGGGGCTGCAGAGGGAGGCCAGCTGGCCCTGCAGTTTCTGCCCTTGGTGACCAGGTGGCATGGGGGTCCCCAAAGCTGCAGGGCCAGCTGCAGTTGGAGGCTGGCAGACATCTGTTAGACTAAATTTTGTACTTCTTAGAGATGTTTAGAACTGACTGTTTGAAAAATCAGACCTGGGAGAATTTATGCCATTGAAAGAAGGCTTAGTTTGACTTAATAAAAATTGTGAATTACATTTCCAAAGAGGCCATTATAACTGCCTGGTGAATATGGTGTATCTATCCCTCTTTTATTAAGTAGTTTTTAAGCTTCATGAGGGCAGAAACTCATCTTTATGTTGTAATTCCTCAATACCTAGCACATAAAATTGGTTTGCAGAAAGAGTCCTCTAAAATGTGTGTCAATTCAGGAAGATCCCCTGGAGAAGGGAATGGCAACCCACTCCAGTATTCTCGCCTGGAGAATCCCATGGACAGAGGAACCTCGTGGGCTACAGTCCATGGGGTCACAAAGAGTTGGATACGACTGAGCGACTGACACTTTCACTTTTCAAACTAACAGCAATTCTTCAAAAAAAGCATTGCAGGAGTCAGCTCAGAAACAATGCCCCTTCCAGTTGCTGCATATAGAAAAAATCAGCTTGGTTCCATATACATATAACATAAGTTGCTCAAGAAACTGAGGAAAGACTCCATATTGTTATTGTTCAGTTGCTAAATCACATCTGACTCTTTGTAACCCCATGGACTGCAGCACACCACGCTTCCCTGTCCTTTGCTTTCTCCCAGAATTTGCTCAAGCTCATGTCCATTGAGTCGGTGATGCCATCCAACCATATCATCGTCTGTCACTCCCTTTTCCTCCTGCCCTCGATCTTTCCCAGCATCAGGGTCTTTTCTAGGAGTCAGCTCTTTGCATCAGCTAGCCAAAGTATTGGAGTTTCTGCTTCAGCACCAGTCCTTCCAATGATTATTCAGGACTGATTTCCTTTAGGATGGACTGGTTTGATCTCCTTGCTGTCCAAGGGACTCTCAAGAATCTTCTCCAGCACCACAATTAGAAAGCATCAATTCTGAAGACTCCATATATATATTTATACTTTATTGTTCTTTCATGTATGGGCTTCCCTGGTGGCTCAGAGGTTAAAGCGTCTGCCTGCAATGTGGGAGACCTGGGTTCGACCCCTGGGTTGGGAAGATCCCCTGGAGAAGGAAACAGCAACCCACTCCAGTATTCTTGCCTGGAGAATCCCATGGACGGAGGAGTCTGGTGGGCTACTTAGTCCATGGACTGGTGGACTGGTTTGATCTCCTTGCTGTCCAAAGGACTCCCAAGAGTCTTCTCTAGCACTACAATTAGAAAGCATCAATTCTGAAGACTATATATATATATATTTATATTTTATTGTTCTTTCATGTATATCCTGGTCTGCCTTATAAGATTATTTTCCTGTAAAGCATGTTTACCATTATGGTTCACAGAGTCCAGAAAATAAGATACTTGGCGTCTGAAGCTGTGTATTAAAGTGCTTTAAGGAGGTTGGATTCTGGGAACAGCTGGTCTGACTCTGAATCCCAACGTTGCCATTTCCTGGCGTGTCAACTTGGATAGTTTAAGTGACTCTCTCTGTTTTCTCATCTGTACAAACATGTTATAAGGTTTTTGTGAAGATATAATGAAACGATCACTATAAAGCGCTCAGATTGTCAGCTATTTTTCTAAATCTCATTTGTTTACCTCCTGGGATGGAGTGACTTCCAAAAGTACAGGATTTCCTGTGTCTCATTTATGATGGGATTTCTTTGATTTACCTTGAAATGTAAATAACCTCCCTTTGAAGCCCTCCCAACACAGCTGAAGTTTGTGTTCCCTTCTGAAGGCAAAGCAAAAAACAAAGCTTGGCCTGAGGGTAGGTCTCCACAGAAAGGTCCTTGCAGATCCACCAGTCTGTGCGTGTGGCTTGTGGTTTACTATATTCAGCTTCAGGAAAGAGGCTTGTGTCAGACGGGGGCTCTTGAAGGGCTTGCCACCAGGCAGACACCCAACTCCTTGGAGGCCAGGCATACCTGCTCTGTGGTTACTTCCAAGTCCCCTGCCAGGCAAATCTCAGGTGAGCATCTGCTCGTGTTGCAGACTCTCAGTGTCCCGGGACAGGTCCATTGTGGCCTGGAAAGAGACGTGGCCGATCCACCTGGTGCTCGTGAAATGTGGCAGTGTGTTTGTAAGTGCTACCGTATTTCTCCTTAAGTCTCACCTGAGCTGCTTAAATGGCTCTTACAGGTTGTCAGTCCCCAGGTTTATACCTGGGGACAAGAGAAGAGTTGAAGTAAGGTGTGTGGATGGAAACTTAAGAGAAGAGCTTGTATGTGTAATTATTTCTTCATACAGTGCCCAAGTTAGTTTAATACCAAATGACCAGTCATAAAATGGTAAAAGCCCACCATTCCCCACAAGTGTTTTTGAGTAGATTGTTTACTTCCCCTCCCTCTTATTGTTCAAGCTGTGGGAAATCTTTGACACAGAAATATAAACAGACAAATTGTTTCTTCTTCTTGGGTCTTGATGATCATTTTCTTTTTGAAAGCATCTTAGTATATGATCTATCTTTCTAACCTGTTAAGTGTTTTAGATGCTAGATTATTTCATTTTTTTAAAACAGGCCCACCTAGAGACTAGATAACGGAACTGCAGAAACAAATATCTAAAGCATGGAGCTTTAGTCACCACATAAATTTTCTGAAGACAAAACCACAATTTCAAAGTTTAAAGCATCAGATAGATTATATTCCAGAATTTCTACAATGGATCAAAAGTTTTAGAAAGAGATTTTTTTTAAAACTGCCTTATCAACATTTCAAATGCACACAGGCTCTCTGCCCCTCCCCTAAATCCCGTCAAACCCCCTCCTCACCAGCTCTTCCAAAAGGGAGAGAAATAAAAAAGCGACCATTGCCTCTTTCTGGCAGTAGAATTTATTCAGTAATTTACTTTCCAGCCAACTGCAGCCATTGCCATTGCCTCTGGGCACTTGTTCAAAAACGCAGAAATGAAATAACAGATTGGCCAGACCGCACACAACTCCCCAGTCACAACCCTATTATCTCCTCGTTCTGTCACCCCCATTAAGCAGCAGCCTAGGAGACAGGATGGTGATCACAAGTATTTATGCAGCTCGTTCACGTCCACGGCTCGGGGCTCTCTGCCCAGCTCCCTCGTTCATCTTCTTGTGGGTGCCTAAGGGGGACCCGGGCCTTCAGATCCCTGGAGCATCTTAAAGGGCTTCTGTGCCCTCTTCCTGCCAGGGAGACTCCTGAGAAAACCAAAACAAGACACAGGAACCAACTTCCTCCTCCGGTTGTGGGTTGTCAGCCACCCACCTATGAATGAATAGGGTGGGAGCATCGCTGTGTAGATTTTATTAAATATTCAGTCTCTCTCCATTTAAGTTATTTTTAGTTCTGTTCAGGTCAAAGTCAAACCAAGCAGTTGCTTTTCCTGTGGTGGGGCCTCTGCGGGGTTGTCATCTTCTGCAGAGTTCTCTGGCCAGATGTTTGGAAAGGAGAGAAGGGTCTCTGTTTCCTCAAGAGAGATTGTTTTCTGATGGTTGCCTTCTGGTGAAATTCCTTTTTAAAATTATGGACATAAGAGATAAATGTTTGCGGAGGTTGTGGACTTGCTTTCTCTCTCTGTCAGGTGTTAAGACAGAGAAGTTTTAGGGACTTCTCAGTCCAGTGGTTAAGACTCTGCACTTCCAATGCAGGGGTTTGATACCTGGTTGGGGAACTAAGATTATCCCACATGTGGTGTGGCCCCAAAAAGAAAAGAATAAATAAATGAAAAAAAAATACAGAAGTTTTAGAATTCAAATGATGAATGATCCAGAGGAACATGCGTTTTCTCTTCCAGAGTTGTCTATTTTAGAGACTAGACATGGTTTCTTAGGTTGGTTGGCTTTTCAGAAGTGGTTCACATCCCAGTGAGCTTCACCTTTTAGTCTGTCTTCATTCCATCCATCCATTCAGAATTACATCTTTCATTAGTGAAAGATTCTTAGAGGCGGTGCAGATGATGTTGCCTGGTTCACTGGATGGTGAGCACAGCTGGAGTCAGAGGAGAGCGCGCAGGGTCTGCTGACGCTGTTGGGGATCGTGGACTTAGCCCTGCTCCCTCCAGATTTCCAGCCATTAGTTGGTATAAGCTGGATGAGGGCATTTCTGTCAGGAGCCAGTGTCTGTGCTGAGGAAACAGGATGGAGGGGAGGACACGGCTGAATGGTTTTTAAACAGATGGACTTTCCACTGAGAAAAGCAGGGTTGGGCTTAGGTTAATCCATCCTGGAGAGAATTAGTTCTCCGTGAAGGTGGAGTTGGGGCTGGGTGGGAGCAGGCTGCCCCCTTGAACCCCCTCCCAGGTAAAGAAAGAACGAGGTGACATGAAAACATTTAATTATGCCCGCGACAGCTTTAGTGACATTGGTAATGGTTGCTGTTTGTTCCTGCTGATTGAATTTTAACTGCCGTGTCCCGTCCTCTCCACACCAGCTCACACTCCAGACAACAGCTTCCTGGGCTTTGTGGTCGAGCAGCACTTGAACTCCAGCGACATCCACCACATCAACGAAATCAAGAGGCAGAACCAGTCACTCGTGTATGGCAAAGTGGACAGCTTCTGGAAAGTGAGTCGGCCTGTGTGCGTGCCTCTCGCTCTCAAAAGAAACTTGCCATGTAATTTAATTCAGCTTTGATCCAGGGAGTAATCAAACCAAGTGCCCACAGCTTAACAGGGTCTACTTAGAAATAAACAAGAACATGCGGGGATTTGGGCCGATGGGTGTTTGGGTGTCTGATCAAAGCTGTACCTGCTCATCTGTACAGTGGCTGCCCCACAGGGCCCCTCATCCTTTGCATGTTGAAAGTGACATTTGTCGGCTCCTCTCCCATCCTGGGCTTGCTTCCGGCAGCCCAGGCCCCTCAAAGGCTGCATGCGTTTCTGGAGCAAGGCATTGCACAGGGAGACCCTTTGCCAAGTGACTCATTTCCTGTGCCTTCTGTGAAATGGTTCGTAAGGGGAGGCAGCTCCCTTTGCCTGGGGAGGGCGTTGGCCCTCCCATCCTCTTGGCTTCGGTCACTCGTGTGGTCAGTACTCAACTAACCAGGGAAGGGAGATGCCTGCCTGGGCTGACGGCAGACAGTTTACTTGAGGACATCTTGGTTGAAGCAGCATTCTTGGCCTCAGGCTGAGCCAAGTTTTCCAAGAACATTGGATTGTTGGGCCCCGGGGGGAGCCCCTTGGTTCTCCTGGGTGATTTCCAGGCCCCGTCTGAAAAAGATAGGATAAAAAGGAACTGGATTGGGGGTGTGACCTGTCCACATGGCATGCAAATCCTCTTAGAAGGAAAGTCTTCCTTAGCATGCAGATGTTGCAAGTTTTTTGGAAGATATATTTGTACAAGACAGAACAGTCTCCAGGACTTGGAAAATATGCATCTTCCTAAATATAAAAGTTAACTTGCTTTCTGGAATGATCAGGGACTGTGCTCTCCTGGTCCCATGTCTCCCTTACTCAGGAAGTTGGAAGTCTGACCACTGAGGGAACACACGTGATGTACACAAAGAAGATTCCCTTGCTCTCGGTTATCTGACCTCGTGTTCAGAAAAGGGAAAGCACTACCACCCCCTCTTCAGTTCTAACTGCTAACTATATGGAAGGGACAACACGTCAGCCTGTTTCCAGGGAAGCTAATTTATTTCCAGATAACTGCCTTTGCTGTAAACAGCTAGAATCCTGTTTTGGTTTAGTACAGTGGTTCTCTGGTGGGGACATCGGGCAATGTCTAGGGACAATTTTGGTTGTCGTGACAAAGGGTAGGGACCCCTGGCGTCTACTGGGTAGAGGTCAGGGATGCTGCTGAACCACCCAAGAGTGCACAGAACAGCCCCACAGCAAAGAATGACCTGGCACAAAATGTCAGTAGTGCCGAGGTTGAGAAACTAGGGCTGGTTAACAAGATTTATTTCCTAATATATTATTCCATGTGTTCTCCTCTCAAGTTAAATAAAATCAGCTGAGATTATAAATGGTTACTTAAGATGTTCCCCTGAATGTATCCATCTTTGTTTCCTTTGTGTCAAAATCAGCCCTTTGTGAATGGAGCATTTTTCAGCTCTTCTGGAGTAAAATAAAACCAACTGAGGTTATAAATGGTTACTTAAGATGTTCCCCGAATGTATACATCTTCATTTCCTTTGTGTCAAAATCAGCCCCTTATGAATGGAGCATTTTTCTGCTGCCATTCAGGTGAACTTGGGTTTAAAAGTGCACATTGGATATTGCCATTCTCTGCTTCATTGTAAAATAAGTGGATCGTAGTATTGGTTTTAAGACTTTCAAAGCTGGTTTTAGTAAGACTGGAGCTCTTAAAAAAAAAAAAATAGTAACTCCCTTCTCCCTCCTGTACCTTCTCAAAAAAAGGTAGTTTGTATGTCCACGTGGACTTGAAACTACATTGGTTTTAGACCCAAGTGCAGCTTCCTCCTAGGTGCTTCTGGCAGCTTTTTCAGTTTCAAAAGGGTCTTCCCAGCTGACTCAGTGGTTAAAAAAAAAAAATACAACTGCCAATGCAGGAGACACGGGTTCAATCTCTGGGTGGGAAGATCCCCTGGAGAAAGGCATGGCAGCCCACTCCAATATTCTTGCCCAGAGAATCCCATGGACAGAGGAGCCTGGTGAGCTACAATCCATGGGGTCGCAAAGAGTCAAACATGACTGAGCGATCTAGCCCTAGAAAAACAAAACAGTAAATTGGTTCTGAAAGTTCTTCAGCCACCTTTCTTGGACAAAGTAATACTGCCACTAAAAGGATGATTTTCATGATGCCAATCAGAATCCTAAACTACTAACCATGTTGGCCCAAGAGATTTGGGGTGTGATTTGGAAATCCCTCCAAAACTCCACAGGTTACCTGACCTCCCATGTGCTGGAAGTATTACAAAAGATGGAGTAGCAGGGAGTCTACTTTAGAATTTGAGTGCCAAAAATCTGGGATATTGTTTCCATTTTAATGCATTATAACTACCCAATATTCTTTGATGCAAAAGGCCCCAAAAGATGAAAAATACCCTAAAGTTTTCACATAAATTTAGGACATCCTCTCAGGCTTTTGAACACTGCACAGTATATGAGAACTTAGCTTCCTCTTTCAAATCTTCCCCATCCTGTAATGCCTAGTGGATGTTCATAGAAATCAGACACACCCTTTAAGTGCAGTGTTATTACAGTCAAGTTTCCAGAGTCATGTTCAACACCGACTTCAGCAGGAAGGTCAGTGAATTTTTTTCTCATCCCTTGTCCCTTTCTCTCCTCCTACCCAGCATTGCTGAGAAGGAAAGTGACGCTGTCAGTCCTGGGGTGGGGAAGGGGGGGTTGGGACTGCAGTGAGTGCTTGTGGGCAGGCACAGGTTTGGACCCGATGACTCAGGAGGTCCTCGCTCACCCTGAGATTCTAGACTCACTGAAACTCTGAAGATAGCTGCGAGGCTATTACTCCTACTCCACATACTCCCAACCTTCTGAGGCATGTGATTAGGGAATGCCACCCCATGACCCCTCCACCCTGGGCTGATTGGCCCAGGGGGTGTCCTCTGGCTCGAGGCAGCCCCAAGCTCTTCAGTGGTTGACTGCCCTGACTCTGGCTCAGAAGGCACACTGGATCGATGGGCTTCTTCATTTGACATTGGAAATTAGAGGGGCAGTGAGCTATGGGCACAGAAATTGAAAGAACGTGTCCAGTGTTGTGATGAGGCCAAGGCAGAAGCCTTCCAGGAGGCCAGCGAGGAGGAAGCAAGACCAGTTTAGAAAGGGAGAGGGTGCTGTCGAGAGGATGATGGGGCAGAACCACGGGGAGGAGAGGTCCCACATGAGAGCCATGGGGTGCCTGGGTCGGGGGGTAGGGGCAGGTAGGAAGGCAGCCAGGCAGAAACCACCCATGCAGCCTGGAGGCAAAGAAAGAGAAAGTAGCTGCTAGAGCTCCTGGAAGCTTTCTTTGTGTGTGTGTGTGTGCTTGAGCGTGTGCAGTTAAGTTTTATTTATTTATTGATTGATTGTCCTGGGTCTTTGTAGCTGTATATGGGCATTTCTCTGGTTGCGACAAACGGGCTGCCCTCTATTTGCAGTGCATGGACTTCTCATTGTAGTGGCTTCTTTTGTTGCAGAGCACAGGCTGTATGTATAGTGATTCAGTAGTTGTGGCTCTCGGGCTTTAGAGTGCAGGCTCTGTAGTTGTGGAACATGGGCTTAATTGCCCCTCGGCAAGTGGATCTTCCTTGACCAGGGATCAAGCCTGTGTCCCCAGCATTGGCAGCAGATTCTTACCTACTGGACCACCAAGGAAGTCCTGGAAACTCTCTTTTTCCAGATCATACGTCTCTATCTCATTGTGTCCCTTGTAGTATTCTGGGTTGTTTCTGTTCCTTATTGTTATGTGAAGGATCTCTTCTAAGATGTCTTCCCTATCTTCCAAGGCCTGTCAAGAAATACAGTCTGTTAAAAATACAGGCAAAGGAGGAGTGGGCTAACTCTTCAGCTCTTCCCTGATTCATGGTGGAGTTACCCTTTGGTCTTCTCCTGATGTTATAATACATAGTGGAGAGGTGACTGGGAGAGAGAGGACCTTGCTGTCTTGAGTCCAGAATCCCAATGCGCCCACTTAGAAAGCATCATTACTCAAGACCCTGAGCATCAAATGAGATTGCAAAAGCCTGATCCCAAGTACAAACCTCTTTCTTAGCCCAAGAACCTACAGTTTTAGATTGTCCTCATCTATGGTGCAGTCATTGTTGTCAGCTAATACTTGTGCCTAGAACGAGAGACATCTGTCCTGTGTGTTGTCTTAATTCAGAGTCCTTCAGCTTCCTGTTACCTTAAGTCATCAGGGAGTAAAAAATAGTTTCTTAAAAATAAAAGATTTTGAAAATTGTAGAAATTAAGTCATTGAAACTTGCTTAACTGAATTTTTCACTTTCATGTTTCTTAAAAATTCATCTTGAGCACAATTGCATCTATTGGTCTACATCAGTTTTTCTATTGATGGTAGGTCAACATGTTACATACCATGATATTCATATTACTTCTTGATACACATTTGCTGCTGAAGTAAATGTCTTGAAGAACTTGCTTTGAGCCCCTCTGAGAAATAGGCGTAGCCCCTAAACAAGCTGGAGTTCAGACATAAGCCTGCAGTTCACCAGTGTGGGAAGTAATTAACCTCTTCGAGCCTTCGGTGCATGACCCGGGAAATGGGAGCAGTAATAACTGCCGTGTAGGGCAGGACTTCTCAGCCACAGGAGATCTTGCAGAAGATGCTCATTCTGATTCAGACCTTCTGGGGCAGGGCCAAGATCCTGCATTTCACACAAGCACCTCAGTGATACCCAGGTGAGTTTGATCAAAGCACAAGGCCTTGGCATGTTTGGGGTTGTGGAGAGTGCTTGGCCCTGAGTAGCTGGCCAATCAGTGAATAAATAATTCCTTTTCCCTCTTTGCTTTGGTCTTCCTGCTCCTCCTGTCAGGCGGCCAGCTCTCAAGTTACTTTTTACCCATGCTAGTTACTCGTTCCACTAGCCCCCCAGTCTTACTTCCAAGTAAGCACATTTGCAAAGTGTTGCTCCTGCCAGTTTCTGGCGCCTGACCCCTTCGAGTGGGGCAAGCCCATGGTCAACAGTGGACTCTCCAAGGAGGAAGAAAGCCCAGTACCTGCCTAGTCATCTGTCATCCTGGTGTGTACAGTTGGTACCTGCCAGGCAATAGGGCATAGTGGTCAAGAACAGTGATGTGGAGCCAGACGGCGGGGCTCAAATCCTGCCTCTACACCCCAAGGCAGGTTGCTTAACTTGACTTGGCTTCATTTTTTGTGGGAATGACAATAGGGTTTCTCAGTGATTAAATGCGGTAATGTTTGTAAAGTGCTTAGAAAAGGGTCTGACACAGTGTAAGTCTAAATGTTTGCTATTATTAACATAATTATTGGGGTCAGATTGGAAACATAATGGGAATTGATGGCTATGTGAGGTCGTGGAGGAGCTGGGGTTCAGGGTAGGACTTGTAAGGAACTGCATTTACAAACCTGCTCTCAGATATTCAGATTCCAGTTTTTAAACTCTGTTGGCAGACTCTGGCCCTTGAGCCAATTCTGTTTTTGTAAGTAAAATTTTACTAGAGCATAGCTCCTTCTGGTTGTGACTCTGCCCTTCCAGTGCAGGAGACACAGGTTTGATCTCTGCTCAGGAAGCTAGGATCCCACATTCCTGGTGATGTGCCAAGAAAAAAGAGAAAGAAATTTTTTTAAAAAAATAGAAGTTGTGATTCCCATATGGAAAAGAATATGAAAAAGAAAAAAGATGTAGTTGTAACTGAATCATTTGCTATACACAAAAACTGACAAGATACTATAAACCAACTATTTAAAAAAAAAAAAAAGACCATAGCTACACCTGCCCATTGTCTATGGCTGCTTTTGCACTAAAGTGGCAGAGTGGTATAGTTGTGATAGACACTGTATGACCATCAAAGCCTAAAATGTTTATTATCTGGGCCTTTATAAAAAAGTTTGCTGACCTCTGAACTACACCATGTCCTTTGTAAACTGAGTCTGTCTTGAAGGATGCATTTGGCCAACAGTCCTGGTATGGATCTCATCAGGCCTTTTTAGCTGTTTGAGGATTCTTGGTTATGTTCTATGTAATTAAGGCTGATGGATAAGCAATCCATGGAAAATGAAGTGTGACTTTACTAAGATCTGTGTTACTATAAAGACGGAGTCCCCAGCCCTGGGCCTGACATCTCTTGATAGTAGGCAGTCAGCAGAGGCTACCACTTATTCAATAACTAAGGTGATAATAAGTGAAACTGAAAGTCGCTCAGTCGTGTCCAACTCTTTGCGACCCCATGGACTGTACAGTCCATTGAATTCTCCAGGCCAGAATACTGGAGTAGGTAGCCTTTCCCTTCTATAGGGGATCTTCCCAACCCAGGAGTCGGACCCAGGTCTCCCTCATTGCAGGCGAATTCTTTACCAGCTGAGCCACAAGGGAAGCCCCAACGCTGTACTGAAAGAGGGCCTAATATTAGTGCAGGGTTTACGCTTCTCTGGGCCTTTCACAGCCATTATTTATTTAGAGAGCTCATGGTGACTCCATCTGAGGTGTCAGCTGTCACTTCCTTCACCAGCTTGCTTTCTAGCACAGAAACCAGCTCAAGGAGATGGAGAGGCGTGGCCATGGCAGGACCAACCCAGAACCAGGTCAAGGTTCCAGCCTCCCACTAGGAAACACGCCTCCTGGCTGCCACTTGAACTAGGAGCTTCAGTGGGATTCCGAAGCCAGGAAGCATGGGTGATATTGGTGCACTGGGCAAACATTAACAGGTAAACCATTGCTCCTGGGTGCTTACCACACACAGAGTCAGCAACAGCCTCACAGCCCATTCTGCAGAGTAAGTATGCCTGATTTGAGCACATTCAGTTGTTTCTGGCTCCAGACCCAGGGGCCCGACTTGCCCCAGCCGTAGCCTGCCTGGCAGCAACCAAAGTCAGATAGTCTCATCCGAATTTGGAAAGTTCTTTTTTATCTAGCTTGACAAAGACTGTGCGCTCTTTTTATTATTATTTTTATTAAGTATAGTCGATTTTGTTAAGTATAGTTAAGTGTTAGTTTCTCCTATAACACAAAGTGATTCAATTATATATATATAAATACACATTCTTTTTCATATTCTTTTCCATTATGTTTTAAGTAGGATATTGAATATAGTTCCCTGTGCTGTACAGTAGGACCTTTTTTTCTATCCATCCTGCATATAACAGCTTGCATCTGCTAACCCCAACCTCCTACTCCATCTTTCCCCAAGCCCTGCTCCCCCTAACAACCATGAGTCTGTTTTTTATAAAAGAATGTGGTTTTAAAGCTTCCCCTAAAAGGACTCATAGTTCAGTACCCATAGGCCCCAGGGTGCAGGGAGTAGGGTGATTTTTTTTTTACTTGTAATATAGTTTTATTATCACATTTCAATTATTAAATGATGAAATTTCCAAACGGATATCCCACAGAACTGCCATTTTTTCCAATCAAAATGTAACACTACCACGGTTGCTTCTCACATTCGATGTTTACCCCATATTCAAGTTTCTGATAAATCAACTAAAAGTTGAAATTCTGTCTCTGAGGCATTTCCTGGTAAACTTGGCAGTGTGTTAGAATGAGATGATATTGCCTTTAATCTGTAATAATCTTTAAATGCCTGTATGTAATAACAGCCATTCACAGCAAACGTGCAGATGAGGGAGAACAAAAACAATTTCTGAACATGTAATTCATCACACGGGGTATAGATCCACACAGCTACCAACAGGAATGTGCCACAGCCTTTCCCTCCTCTGTTCTAACTTCCTGCCCTTTTTAATCCGGTCTCCACACAGCAGCGGCCCATGTGATCTTTTTAAAAAAATATAAATTGGATTGTGTTCCTCCTTTCCTCGAGTCCCTGCAATGGCTTCATTGTAAACTTGGAGCACACTGTGTTTCCTGTGAAATCCAGTTTCCATGGGGATTCAGGCTCTGCAGGGCTGCTCCCTGCCCTGGCTTGCCCCAACCCTCACCTCCTAGGGCCACTTTGTCCCATGGGTATGCTCTCAACCAAATGTCACCTCTCCCCATCTTGAACACAGCATCCTCTCCCCTACTTTTTATGTAACTCATTTTGTGATCATATACTTACCTTTTTCTGTCAGTCTCTTGTTGATTGCTAAGAAATGAAGCAGTTTGGGCACAGGAATCATTACTGATGTTATTCTGCCCAGCACAGTGCCTGGCACACGGTAGGCACACAGTACCTACTAGATGAATGAATCCGTCTGCTTTTGATTTCTTTTCACACTGATTTATCTGTGCAATTTAGGGTATGACTTGAAAGATTCTAAGTCTCTCTGGCCTGAGGGACACCGGATGGAGGGATTTAAGGGGAAAGGAGTGGAGGTACTTGTGCAAGTTCCTCAGACCATCGAGAGGTGTCAAGAAGTTTTCAAGGGACTTCTCTGGTGGTCCAGTGGTTCAGACTCTGCGATTCCACTGTAGGGGATGTGGGTTCAATCCTTGGTCAGGGAACTAAGATCCCTCATGCTGCACTGCATAGTAAAAAAAAAAAAAAAAAATTTTTTCCCCCCAAAAGCTCTGGTGAAATTAGCAGTGAGAGAGTCTGGGAAGAAGCTGGACTATCTGTGGGATTTTGAGTAGCACTTCCAGCTTCCTTTTCCTGCCCTCTCCCCCGGTGGCTCAGTGGTAAAGGATCTGCCTGCCAATGCAGTGAGACATGGATTCAATCCCTGGGTTGGGAATATCCCCTGGAGGAGGAAATGGGAACCCACTCCAGTATTCTTGCCTGGGAAATCCCATGGATAGAGGAGCCTGGTGGGCTACAGTCTGTGGGGTCGCAAAGAGTCACACATGACTGAGCAACTAAACAACAACATGAATGAAGAAGGTATTGGTAAAAAGGATTGAATTATTGATGTACACAGCAACATGGCAGACCTTAACATAATTACACTGAGTGGAAGAATCAAACATGAAAAAGAGTCTATACTGTATGAGTCTTTGAATATAAAACTCTAGAAAATGCAAACTAATCATGGGGATGGAAGGCAGATGGCTGGTTGCCTGGAGGAGGGCTGAGAGAGGTGGGCACGTCTGCTGTCTTGATGGTGGTGATGGGTCCGAGTTATATCCATATGTCAGCACTTACAAATTGCACACTTTAAATATGTGCTGTTTTTTTTCCTTGGAGGAGGGGCAAACATTTGAACAGATGACCGTGTGGGGGAAGGAGCAGGCTTTTTGAATATGTTATTCTGTACAAGATGCCTCAGAAGCCAAGCATCTGGGAGAGAAAATGTTCATTGTTAACGATGTTGCCAGAAACTATTATATTGCTTTTAAAAAACACACCTGGCCGTGGGTGCAAGTTTAAAACAACAAACAAAAAAAATACAGTTTATTATATACCAATCATACCTCAGTAAGCCTGTTAAAAATTAAATCAAAGTTAACAGTGACCTGTGGGCCTTTGGCCTGAAGCTAAAAATGGTTTTTACATTTTTAAAGTTGTAAAAAATACAATGAATAATAAGTAAAAGCAAAGGAATATATGACAGAGACCATACATGTTCACACAAAGTCTAAAATACTTGCTACCTGTCCATTTATAGAGAAAGTTTGCCAAGCCCTGGATGAGATCAATGGTTATTCACCTGTGTCCTTCAGAGCCCTGGAGACCAGCTCCTCTGGGCCTACTTACTACAGCAGCTATGGTTTGTCTGTGGCATAGATTTGGATGTCCAGTCAGATTTCTCTGGGAGGAAGAATACAGCTACTTTAAACGATCAGAAATAAATCTTGAAAGTCTCTCTTCTGAGTCTGATAAAATCTCATTCTAGAAACTGTGTCTTCATCTAGCTCACTAATTTTGTTGATTTGGACTTAATTTAAATTAATGCAAAATTGGAAATGGGAGTTGTTTGGAGAACTGCCATTTTATTTCATAAGAAGATTTAACTGCTCTTAGTATGTTGTTTTAATGAATCACCAACGACCTTTGTCATTAAAGGATTTCATTGAAATCCTTGAAAGGAACATGTTTTTGTAAGCAGGTTAAACCTTATCATCCTGTTCTTTAGAATACTTGGCCAGACTTTTCTTCCCAGATGAGATGGAGATAAACCAGATACATTTAAATCTGTTGTTATTTAGTCACCAAGTCATGTACAACTCTTTTGCATCCCCACAAACTTTAGCCTGCCAGGCTCTTCTGTCCACGGGATTTCCCAGGCAAGAATACTGGTGTGGGTTGCCATTTCCTTCTCTAGGGGATCTTCCCAACCCAGGGCTTGAACCTGTGTCTCCTGTGTTGGCAGGTGGGTTCTTTACCACTGGGCCACGTAGGAAGTCCCATATTTAAACCTACCTTAAGTCAAATTGGCCTGTATATTTTGAAATAATGAAATTGGAATCAGTCTTACTAAAGTTTTTCTGGAAAATGTAGGCATTGTGATCACAGGTCCTGGTTTTGGTTTCCATCGGAAGAGCCTTTGGAAGCATCCCTGTATCTCTCCCAGTTTATCCCTCTTGACTGGGCAATCAGAAAAGACCCCATCACGGTCCCTGTGAGACCACCCTTGCCAGAGGCAGGGAGTATGTCTCTTCCCCTTGGGGATGACTTCCATGTCCCCGAGTGGACATGCTCCTCCTGGGTGATTGCTGGCCAAGCCTTGGTCACCTCTGCGTGCTGTCCTGTCTGGCTGAGTGCCTGGCCCATGAAAAGGGCAGTCATTCTGCAGAGCCTTTGCCCACATTCAAGTATAAGCTTAGGGGTGTGGGGCAGGGGGACAAGGAAGAAATGCCAAATGCAAAGAGAAACATCAGGCATGAATCATTGTCTTTTAAGATTTTAAAGGCTACAGTCCAGAAGACTTAAGGACCTTTCAAACAGTAGCCTGGGCTGTGTGCTGACTGTACCTAAGCCCGCAGGGCATCTGGCATGGGCCTGTCGGTGTGTAGGGGCGAACATGTGTAGGACTGAATGCTGAACTCAGAGCTCAGAGCGCCTTGGGTGGCCTTTCCCCCCCAGTCTCACGATCGTGGCGGTCTGTCCCCTGTGTCAGCCAGCTCTCTGCTGTCATCTTAAACCCAGAGGTTTCCTCGTCGACTGGCACACAGAGCACATTTTCCTCATCATCCTTCTGTTTAAGCCCAAAAACGTGGACTGGAAACAGTCTGGAGCAGCTGGAGGAGCCCTGGGTGGGAAGCAGATGCCCAGGTTCTAATTTCGACTGCACCGCTCACTGGCTGCTTGTCCTTGGAATTCGTTTGCCCTCCAGGTCTCACTTTCCTCATCTGTAAAATGAGGTGGAGGCCTGGATGTTCTTTTGTTTGGTTCCCCAGAGTTCCGTGATTCTCTAATCTGAACTCCTCCTTAGCCTCCTCCTAATTCTTTTAAGAGCAAGGGCGCAGGGAAGAGCACCTCCAGGACAATGTTATGGGCCATCAGAAATAGGGCAGCAGGATGGTAATTGGACCAGGCCAGGCCTAGAGTCCATAAAACCCACCACCTGGGGAAAGGAGGGGGTTGCTGGGACTTAGTATTCTTGTATGTAGAAGAGATTGTAGAGAGCCACTGACAGTAAGCTTATCGAGTTGACAGTGCGGATGATGGGCCTTCAGTGGTGAAGGGTTGGTGTTCCCATCCATTTGGGGGCACTTCGTGCTGTAGGGTGTGGTGGTGACTTCTGATGGGGCTCCATCCTGGTTCTGCCCTGACCAGCTGTGTGGTCTCAGGCCAGTGCCTTAGGCTCCCTGTGCCTCTCTTCTCTCATCTGTAAAATGGGTGGTAATAACAGCACCCCTCTTTAGGGTTCTTAGGAAGAATGCATGAGTTAATAAATACAAAGCTCTTAAAGCAATGCCTGGTATTCCTTAGTATCTGTTAGGTTTCACTGTTACTATTATCATCTAGACAAATTAGACGTTTTGATTGGAAGGAATACAATGTACGGAGACTCAGAGCTTGCTTTACATAGACTGCTTGAAGAACCTAGCGTGTTTGACTGGGAAACAGGGAGCGTGATGGAGGCTGTGGCTGGGCGGGTGAGAACTCCACAGGGGCAGCCGGGAGATGAGGAATCAGACTGGTCCTGGATAATCCACCAAAGAATGGTAAACAGGCTGCTCTTGAACTTGTCGAGCTTTCGAGGAAGATCAGATAAAGTATAACTCAGCCATCATTGCTGTCCAGAGATGAGACAGGCCACCTGGGAAGCCATCAGCCCCCACCCCCCATTGCTGCTGGCTGTAGGAACACTGGCAAGGTTTGGGGAGAGGGGTCACTGGTGCCGGGGGACAGGCCACCTGTGTGGTACTGGCAGCCAGAGAGGATGTGTCTAGAAGGTGGGTGGAAAGGGGCAGGAGGGAGGGAGACAGGAGAGGGCACTGCAAAGAGCAAAAGCCCCCACCGACATCCCGCACAGACATTTTTTTAATCAATTTTTTTATTGACATATAGTTGATTTTCAATGTTGTGTTAGTTTCAGGTGTATGGCAAAGTGAATCATATATATATATATATATATATATCTGAAAGAGAATATATATATGTATGCTTATATGCATGTATATAAGATATGTATATATTCTTTTTCAGATTCTTCTCCCATATAGATTACCCCACAAACATTTTTGTTTAGCCAGCACAACGTATTTTTTTCCACCACACTGCAAGGCATTTTAATTTTAGTTCCCTGACCAGGGATTGAGCCCATGGCCCCTGCAGTGGAAGCACAGTGCCCTAACCACTGGACTGCCATGGAATTCCCAGCACAACATTTTTAAAATTGGGACATCTGCCATTTGGGAAAGTTCATCTGAAAAGCCAGAATCCCCAGTTTCTCTTGAAAATGTAGGTGGTATGGCAAACTGGACTCTCTGAGCTGAGTAGTGGCAACCGCCACGTATGGGTTAGGGAATATTCCAGGGTGACAGTCCTTCCAGGTTCATCTCTAACCTCCATGAGCTGCTCGGCCACCAGAGGTGTTTGAGGCTTTGACTTGCCCCTGGGGGGCCAGGAAGAAGCCCCCGTTTCTGTCTCCTGCTCTCAGAGTACGTTTCTTCACAAGAGGGTGAAATGACAGAAGCTTTGAATGGGAGAATGAATTCCATGTTTTATCCAGGCCACAGCATCCTTTGAGTGGCCTGTGCGGACATCGGTCAAGCTTTGAGGCATCAGGGAAGTTTTGAGAGGAAAATGAAGACCGTTGTCAGCTGCGGCTCTAGTAGGAAGCCCGGGTTCTTGAAGGCTGACTGTGAGACTTTGAGTTTTTCTTCTTGTCAGAGCGCAACCCTGATAATACACTGCCAGAGCTATTTCTGCCAAGCTGTCTGGTGGTTGAAATGAAGTTTCAACCTTTGGGTTGGCGACTGGGGGAGCCCGGGGAGAATGCATGGCCGTCATCGGCTTTGTGTCTGGGGTGTGGAGCCTGTCAGCTCACTGCTCATGTATAATGTAGTAAAGTCTTTAGACTCCTTCCCACCTGGGAGTGAAGACCTCCCCTTTGAACCCAGCTGATAGAGCTTCTGAGGGCTATATTTTCAAGCAACAGCTCTATTGTAGGTCGGTGCAGGGAACTGGCCTGGTGCTCTGGAATAGCAGAGATTTGTGGGGGGTTTTGCTTTTTTAAAAAATGATTTCCAGCCTCTGTTCCAAAGAACCACAGGGAAGCTTAAGTTGTTGCTTAGAATCTAGGTCAGCGTTAAACAAACTTGCCCAATCGTAAGTTCCACCTGGGAATTTGTGAAGCATCCAGATGTAAGGGACCCTGCTCAGCCTCATCGAATCAGAACCTCCACCAAAGAGACCTGGGAATTGTATGTTGCTCCAGGTCATTCTTTTAAACAGGCGAGTTGTACTAGGGAGTCAGAATTTTCCTAGGTGAGTAAAACCTTAATGGCTTCTTTTTCACACATGATAGATTGTCAGATGGCTGCTACTTGGCTAAGAACCACCCCATGCTCAGAAGATGTGTGTGCCCTTGTTTTACTAGGCTGTATCCTGTGCTTGTAGCCCAAGGACTCGCCCTCTCATTTCCGTGGTAAGAGCGAGTTGCGTAAATTAACCCATGCAAGAGTGCCGAGTTGGTACCAGTTCCAGTGAAGTCTCTCTCAAGAACGCTTACTTTTTAATCCAGTAATTCAAATACGAATTGCGGGAGTTTGGGAAGTTGCAAAGCAACTTCCACATAGCCTCATGAAGCGTGTGTCAGTTTTACAGTTGACAAAACAAAGTTTTGGAGTTGTGCTAAATCACTTCAATCATGTCCAACTCTTTGTGACCTCATGGACTGTAGCCCACCGTCTCTGTCCATGGGATTCTCCAGGCAGGAATACTGGAGTGGGTTGTCATGCCCTCCTCCAGGGGATGTTCCCAACCTGGGGAATGAAACCAAGTCTCTTATTTCTCTTGCATTGGATGGCGGGTTCTTTACCACTAGTGCCACCTGGGAAGCCACCTGTTTAGAAGAAACAAATCCACATGAAGGTATGGATGAGTGATGGTTCTCTTGATGCCATGCCCTGCAACATGTGCTGCATTTAGAGCGGTCACCAACGGTCCAAAGGTGTGAATGACGAATGGTGGAATTTCAGGCCTCGCCTGAAATTAGGGAGGCATTTGAGGGCCCTCAGAGTGGACAGTTATTTTCTTGTTGCCTCTGCAGAGCCAGCACCCAGTTGCCTATTCTGTCCGTGACTGGCAGCCCTCCCGGAGGATAAACAGCTGAGTGTAAATCATTGCAGCTGGGAGATGAATACAGATCAACGTATTGTGGGTGAAAAAAGGTCCCTGATGCGAAGCATAGGGTCCCCTCCAAGAGCTGGGACTGGCTTGGGTAACAGGAGGCTGAGGCAGCCAGTGATCATCCTGAGGGTGGGGTGTTTCTGGAAGGTTCCGAGCCATGCCTGCCCGCTCTCATGACGCTGGGATGAGTTCATTTGTAAAGCTCTTAGTAAACACAGCTGTTGTGGTTGTAATTTGCCTCGAGGCTTTTTACTATTACTCCAGCCCTCACAGTTTGGCATGCCGCAGTATGGGAACAATGGTGTTTAGGGATAGGAAAAGAAATTGCCGTCTGTGAGCCGAGAGCAATGGCTTTCTGTGGACAGGAGCCACTGAACGGCACCAAATGTATGGAAGCTATGCTCCCTGGAGAAGGGTGGCCAGCAGGTCTCAGGTACCCACATGCTCCCCAGCACGGAGAAAAGCCAGAGGGCTGTGTAAAGAAGAGTTACAAAAGCCTTGCAAGATTGTTCCTTTCAAGCGAAGAAAGGGTTAAGATAGTTCTTGAAAGGAGAGAGATATAATGCCTGTGAATTTACAATAGTCTGAAAGGTGTGCCTTTCTGAACGTGAGGCCCAGATTTATAAGGACAACTGAGATATCATATTGGTATCATGAATCCCTCAGATAGAACATTACGCAAGCACAGCTTAGAGGAAAATGGTTTGGGATGCAACTTCGAGGCATCATTCGAGTTCTTCCAGAAGCACGGTCACAGCTATAGGGAACAACACATCTGTGATCAGCCATGCCCGGTGGAAGCTGGTTGGGCCAAGAGGATGTGGCCACCCTATGAAACACAGGGGTACTGAGAGAGGAGGCTGAGCTGGTGTGCTGCAGTGGCTCAGCCCAGCCGAAGATGCTCAGTCCCTGGAGGCTTGAGAGCTGTGGAGACGTTGTGGAAAAGGCAGATCCCTGAGGCTGCCTGGCCACCTACTGGGAGAATGAGTCCATTCCCCATCAGCCGTGCCAGAGAGGGGCTCAGACACACCCAAAAGAAGATGCCTTTACATAGGGTCCCTGTGGTCTGTTTATCCTCCCTTGTTGAGAAACTCAGTGAAGAAAGCAACCCATGGCAGTAGAAGGAAATAGAAGTGTGGATTTCTGGCTGTTTGTCAGAGAAAATGGCCAGGTAGACGTGTTGTTTTAAAATGAGGTTAGAGGCGACTCGGATTATAGATCTGAGAGTGGTGGTCAAATAAGCCACTTGAGTGTGTTGGGCCAGTTGAAGGAAGTTTGACCTCTTCCTGGTGCACTGTTCACTGCCTCAGGGACCAGGTATATAGGTGTCTGTGTGAGCTGTCTCCCAGCTGGCTTCCCAGGCTAGCCTGAATCCCCAAGGAATCATTTTTGGTGAGAACTGACCCATGAGCTTTGCCCTGTATGACCTTCTGCATCAGCACAAAGCCAGTCATTGAGACTTTGAAACAGGCCCTGCAAGGACAGAGCTGGTTGGTGGAGTTTTATAGCAAAAATACAGATTGGGAGCATCATTTACAATGTCAAGCGTTTCTGCAAGCACAATTTATCATTTTATTATAAGAAGAGGTATTATGACCTTTGAGAAGCTGATAAACCAATTGAGAAGATTTTTTTAATGTAGTAATCTGTATGCTTCTCAAAATCATATTTAGCATCTATATACAATTTTATACTTAAGCAAAATTCATATAAACAGCATATGCTCATAAAATCTGGCTGTGCAGCCCTTAGCACTGAGTGAGTCTGTCTATACTCAAGATAACTCAGGACTTCCCCCTCAAGAATCCTGGTCCAACCTAAGGGCTGGAGGGAGCTTCAGGGAAGACTGGAGTTGTCTATAATCAGTTGAAATTTTTACAGCTAGCTGGCTTTGCATCTCTATTCTCTGATTCTGTTTTTAACTACTTTGAGCTCCTTGGGGAGGTGATGATGATAATAGCTAATATTTGAGGACTTCTGTATACCAGGCGTGATCCTCACAACAGTCTGTCAAGTCATTACTATTAGTGGGGCTTCCCTCATGGCTCAGATGGTAAAGAATCTGGCCTGTAATGCAGGAGATGCAGGTTCGATCCCTGGGTCAGGAAGATCCCCTGGAGAAGAGAATGGCTACCCACTCCATATTTTTGAGACACCCCTGGTGACTCAGACATTTTCAAGTGAGCAACTGAGGCAAACAGAGATTAAGACCCCACACGTAATAAATGGCTGAATCAAGATTGAATTGAAGGGTTGTATGCTGCAGCCCCTACACTGGACCATCGCCCAAGAAATGGACTCTCTCCGTAACTTCTTCCTCTTTCTCCTGCTTATCCCCTCAAATCCCAGGAGCCTGGGATTATATCTATGATGGATAGATTTCAAGGAAAAGTTCTATGGGATTCTGTGTGGCAACTTAAACTGAATGGGTGAAACCATTTGCTTCTGCCGCAGATCCAAAGATGAAACCTGCCCGTTTTCATTGTGTTTAAAACAGTTGTTGTAGAACCAGTTATCAGGAACCTACTTGAATATCAGGACTTGCAAAGGCATATCTGCCTTAATAGAGCTTGGTGAGACAGAAATACTGACCTAGACAAGAGAAAAGTGGTGGGGGGTGGGGAGGAGTATTTTAAAATGAACTTTAAAAGTAAGTGGGAGAGTACTCCCATGAGCCCAAATGGCTTTTGAAGATGTCAGGACTTGGAGGACAAGGATGGCGCCTATAAGAGGTGAGTGATAGTCCATGTGTGGGTTAGGGGGCCTTCATCAGATTTCCTTAATGAAGTCACAACTCACAGCTCGAGTGAAGGAGGGGGAAGGGTGGGCCGGGGGTGGTGGTGGTGAGAGGGATGGGGCTTGGGAAGCCACCCGCACCGTCTTTCACCCAGTATCTTCATCCTCTGTCCAGACTGCTGGGGAGTTTCGAGACCGCAGGGGGCTTGCAGTGGGAGTCAGCAGGGGGCTCCCCGATAGGGTCCTGCAGCTCTTCCTTAACACACCCCCCAGAGGTCACGACCATTACCGTTTTAGGGAATGGAGTAGGGCAGCGTCCAGCCCTGTGGATCCAGACCAACTGGTGGTCATTCCAGGTCCTCAGAACCCTCCAGGGTTTGGCCAGGTCTCCAGATGGTGCCAGTGCACTTGCAGTGAGTGACGCCAGGCACGCAGGGCCTCCCCACCACTGTGTAAGGAGCACGGTTACCTGCATTTACCAGGAGGAAACTGGGTCTGGGAGACATGGAATCTGAACGCCTGCAAAGAAGGGATGCATCCGATTCAAAGAGTTTTCTTTCTTGTCCCCTGTCTCCTCTGTCCCCTCCTGTCTCCCCGGTTCTCCCCTTCCCTCTCTTCCTCTCTTCCTCTTTCCTCCCCTCCCTTTGCTCCCCTTCTTGCTTCTGTCCCCCTCTTCCATCCTTAATCCTCCCCTCTTCTTTCCCTCTCCTTCCTTCCCTCTTTCTGTGTTCTAAAATATTTAGATCATTTACTAGAGTTGCTATAGCTCATCTGCTGGTATAGAGACTTTGTCTTAAATCAGACGGTGTCTTTTTATTTTGTTAACTTAGGCATGATGTTTACCTGAAATGAATGGGCAGTTGAATGACTTAAACCGGGGGCAGTTGGGTAACTTGAAGGAGAAGGGGAGGTGTAGCCACTTTCCTGGACAAATTCCTCACCGTTTGGGCCAGATAATGATTCCTCCTCAGTGACCCCCAGTACAGCACATCTCCTGGTTTGCAGGAACCTTGGGAAAGAGAAAGCTGTTCCCCATCCTTACTCAGTGACTTGTCTGATGCCATCGTAACTAGCAGGCCTCTTCCCATCCTTCAGCTGAAGCCAGGACACAAATGATTAGTTTTACTTTTATTTTGTGATCACGTGCTTACTCTTGCAGGATCATAATCCAAGAATAACTGCTCCCTGAAATGGAACTCAGTTGGCAGCCATTGGCAGGGTGCATCTTTGTACCAATGCTGTCCAAGGTGATATGAGCTCAGGGCACTCAGACCCCAGCTCTGCCACTAGTCATCCTAGTGCTCTGACCTAATGGCTTCACATGCTAAGCCATGTCCTTATCCTTCAGATGAGCTCACAGCATCTGTTTCACCTATTTTAGGGGGTTGACATAAGAATCAAACGAGATATAGTTGAGAAAATACCTTTTAAGCTACCACATGCTAGACAGGTATGCCCGAGTCCCATTGCTTCAGACCCAGTAGAAGTTCATTCAGCAGGAGTGGGCAGGGTACCTCACCAGCAGTGGGGCAGACAAGAGTTTACTTTTCACCTGGGAGTCAATAGCGCACAGCAGGGGCATTTCTCCTCTTGAAGGTCACTAAAGACCCAGGCTGCTTCTGTCTTTCTGCTTGACCTCCTCCCCCTTACCTTAGTGTGCTAGCTGTTGGTCGCAAGAACTCCTGCAGCACCAAGCATCTTGTCTGTGGCAAAGCAGAAAGGAGGGTGAAGAGGCTGGAGCCAGCCATGTCTGTTCCTTTTATCAGACACAGAAGCACCCCCTGCTCACCTCCCCCTGATGTGTGCTGTTTTCTGATTGGCATCACAAGGGAGTCAGGGAAGGTGGAGAAAGAGATGTTTGTGATTGGCTATCAGTCAGGGACCTCAAGGGTATTGGGATTCCTGTGACAAGGCAGGAGGAGAGCGAAGTGGACTTTGAGTCTGTGGCATATTCACTTACCCCTTTCTCTTTATCACAGTCAGATGACACTTTGGAGATAGAACACTTCATCAGCAATATTGAGAGAGAAAAAGTAAAAAGTGTCTGTCCCCCAGGACCTTGCCTCCCCCACCTGATGCACCTTGGTCATTCCACAGGCTGTTTGACCATAGACATGTCTATAGCACCTTAGAGGCAGGACCCAGCAGTGATGAGCACAGGCCTCAGAGATAGACCAGGATTCATTTCCAGGGTCTGCCAGTTACTCACTGTGTGCTCTTTTACCTGACACTGAACTCATCTAAGCCTCAGTGTTCCCAGCTGTAAAATGGGGAGAGTAATATACAACTCACAGGGTTATCTGAAATACTGAAGGTCATTGTTAGACATAAAAATATTTAATGGAGTGCGTGGTATATAGTAATCACTCTGTAAATTGTTGGGAGGCTCTCTGTGGGTGATGGGACCAAGTGATTCCTGAGTCCTTCCCACTTTGAATCCTCACTTACGTGTGGGTCCACATGGCTTCAAGCCTCTTGCCTCGCCTCCTCTTCACCTCTGCCTTTCTCTCTTTTTCTGGTCTCTAAACTCTCCACTCTCCCCTGCTCATCCATCCTGTCGTCATGTGTCTCTTGATCCTCTCTCCCTATTTTTAGCTTTTGGCTGTGATGAGTTAACAAGGGCTTGATGAAACAGTTTAGAGATATTTGCTCAGGGCCTTGCAGAAACTCACATGTGTTTGTTCTGAGTATTTTATTATCTTGTGATGACTTACTCGTGTTACTTGTCTCCAGGGTCAAGTGTTCCCTTTCTAGTTCTGTTCTTTCAGGAATAAGATAAGAAGGCAGCGTTATTCTGGCCATGACCCGAAAGATCGATGAGTCACGGCTCGGGATCAGACACAGAGGTCTCAGTCTAAGTAGTTTCTCGTCCTTGGGAGGAAACATCTGTAACTCGAGGGCTCCCCTTCTTCAGCTGGATATAGAGTTCAAAGAATTACATTTTGTGCAGGCAAACCAGCAGACGGAGGCAGCCTGCCAGCACCAGGAAACCCAGAGCAAGTGGTTCTGTGGGCAAGTGCTGCCTCCAGTCGGACTGAGACTCATTGTACAAGCAAGCAGCTGTGGGCTGGACGGCAGGCTTCCTGAGGGCAGGCACTGCGGGTCTTGTTCACATTTGAACCTGGTGCCCAGCCAGACTCTGGCCACAGGAGGCACAAAATAATCTTCTTAGAAGTGAAATGTGAACATGTGGGTGCGACCAGCCAGGGGGATGTGCTGTCTATTCCAGGCCCTCTCAATAGCAACTCCTGCATTTTACAGTGAAAGAGAAAAAAAAGAGTGATTGGCATCTTGAAGTTATATTTCTGCAGTGAGTGAATTTACCGTGGACTCTGGACTTGCTCTTAACACCATCATGTGCTCTGAGCATCTTTAAACCTCCATAAACCCAGCTTTCTTATCTGTAAAACAAGAATGACACCAACTGTGTCTGGGTCATAGGGCTACAGAGATGAAATAAGGAAGGTCAGGGAGTGGTTCAGTTAGTGTCTGCCACAGAGCCTCAAGGAAAGCTTGCTGGCAGCTTCCTTTCCTCTAAGTCAAGGAAGGTGTCATTCACACTCAGAGTTTTAGGACCAAGAAAAGGTTTATAAGAGATTGTCTTCTAGTCCATTCTCTCCCACATCTGCTCAACTCAAGAAGTTTTTAAAACTTCATCTGCTAAATAGGGATGATGATGCTCATCTCAGAGGATTGTGGGATTCCCAGGTGGCTCAGAGGTGAAGAATCTGCCTGCCAGTGCAGGAGATGCAAGAGATGGGTTTGATCCCCGGGTTGAGAAGATCCCCTGGAAGGGGTAATGACACCCCACTCCAGTATTTTTGCCTGGAAATCTCCATGGACAGAGAAGCCTGAAGGGCTACAGTTCATGGGGTCTCAAAGAGCTGGAGATGACTCAGCACACCCACACAAAGGGTCGTGGAAAGGAGTAAACTAGAAATACACATTGATGTGGCAGGCACATAGTACTTGCTTAGCAAACAGTAACTATTATTACCTTATGATGTTACACCAATACTCACTATTTGTGGCTGCACTTAGGTTAGCTTTTTAAGGAAAAACAGTTGTCTCTGTTTCAGGCACCTATAAAATGTACGTACACGCTCGCTAGCCTTGCTTGTGCTTCAGTGAGTCTATTTAAGAAAGAGGAGGGAAATGTGTATTTTGTTGAAAACCATTATTTTCCTGCTAAGCCCTGGTAGTGTGAAATAAGTCTGGGTTTGGGGAAGTTTAGAAGCATCTTTATGAGCTGGCCCCGTCAGTAATATTCACCTTGGAGTGTGGTGGTAGTTCTCAGCCCCAGCTTCTACTGCTCTTAGAGTTACCTGGACAGCCATCAAAACTTCCAGTGCTCAGGACCCATCTGCCCCAGACCAATTAGATCAAAATCTCTGTCTAATCTCTCCAGGTGACTACAGGGTACAACCAAGATTGACCACCACTATTGTGTCTTATGGGAATTATCAGGCTGCCATGCAAGCCTCATTAAAGGGTGATTTTTCCTAAATGGGAAGGAATTCCAAAAAAGAGGGAACATATGTATACGTATAGCTGATTCACTTTACAGCAGAAACTAGAACAATATATTAGAGCAAATATTTTATTGTTGTGTTGTTGTTTAGTCACTAAGTCGTGTCCAACTCTTTTGTGACCTTGTGGACTATAGCCCGCCAGGGTCCTCTGTCCATGGGATTTCCCAGGCAAGAATACTAGAGTGGGTTGCCACTTCCTTCTCCAGGGGATCTTCCCAACCAGGGATCAAACCTGTGTCTCCTGTATTGCAGGTGGATTTTTTACCACTGAGACACCTGGGAAGCCCATAAAGCAACTATAATCCAATAAAAATTCAATAAATTAATAAAGGATAGTTTTCAAAGGTGGTATGCATCAGAGTCATCCGGGAACTGGGCAAAAGCAAGTACCACATCTGGAGACTGAAGGAAGGAAGGCTGGGCAGGGCTGGAGGACTACAGGTCTTCTGTGTGATTTTGGTGGAGATGGTGGAGGGGACCAGACTTAAATTTTTTTAGCCTGTGCCTCCCCCAGATGATTCTAAGGCATTCCAGAGACTTGAAGATACACTGAAAAGTTGAGAGTAGATGGAAAGATCTCTTGACCAGCCCCACTTCTCAAAGACCTGAGTAACCTACATCTGCTATTTCCTTGTCCATCCCACCCTCGCCCTCTCCCACAGAGTCCATAAGACTGTTCTATACATCTGTGTCTCTTTTGCTGTCTCGCATACAGGGTTATAGTTACCATCTTTCTAAATCCATATATATGTGTTAGTATACTATATTGGTGTTTTTCTTTCCGGCTTACTTCACTCTGTATAATAGGTTCTAGTTTCATCCACCTCATTAGAACTAATTCAAATGGATTCTTTTTAATGGCTGATTAATATTCCATTGTGTATATGTACCACAGCTTTCTTATCCATTCATCTGCAGATGGACATCTAGGTTGCTTCCATGTCTTGGCTATTATAAACAGTGCTGTGATGAACATTGGGGGTACAACGTGTCTCTTTCAATTCTGGTTTCCTCGGTGTGTATGCCCAGCAGTGGGATTGCTGGGTCAAATGGCAGTTCTATCTCCAGTTTTTTAAGGAATCTCCACACTGTTCTCCATAGTGGCTGTACTAGTTTGCATTCCCACCAACAGTGTAAGAGGGTTCCCTTTTCTCCACACCCTCTCCAGCATTTATTGCTTGTGGACTTTTGGACAGCAGCCATTCTGACTGGCATGAAATGGTACCTCATTGTGGTTTTGATTTGTGTTTCTCTAATAATGAGTGATGTTGAGCATCTTTTCATGTGTTTGTTAGCATGTGTTTGTTAGCCATCTGTATGTCTTCTTTGGAGAAATGTCTGTAGTTCTTTGGCCCACTTTTTGATTGGGTCATTTATTTTTCTGGAATTGAGCTGCAGGAGTTGCTTGTATATTTTTGAGATTCTTTGTCAGTTGCTTCATTTGCTATTATTTTCTCCCATTCTGAGGGCTGTCTTTTTACCTTGCTTATAGTTTCCTTTGTTGTGCGATAGCTTTTAAGTTTAATTAGGTCCCCTTTGTTTATTTTTGCTTTTATTTCCAATATTCTGGGAGGTGGGTCATAGAGGATCCTGCTGCAATTTATGTCAGAGAGTGTTTTGCCTATGTTTTCTTCTAGGAGTTTTATAGTTTCTGGCCTTACATTTAGATCTTTAATCCATTTTGAGTTTATTTTTGTGTGTGGTGTTAAAAAGTGTTCTAGTTTCTTTTTTTTTTTTACAAGTGGTTGACCAATTTTCCCAGCACCACTTGTTAAAAAGATTGTCTTTTCTCCATTGTATATTCTTGCCTCCTTTGTTGAAGATAAGATGTCCATAGGTGCATGGATTTATCTCTGAGCTTTCTGTTTTGTTCCATTGATCTATATTTCTGTCTTTGTGCCAGTACCATACTGTCTTGATGACTGTGGCTTTGTAGTAGAGCCTGAAGTCAGGCAGGTTGATTCTTCCAGTTCCATTCTTCTTTCTCAAGATTGCTTTGGCTATTTGAGGTTTTTTGTATTTCCATACGAATTATGAAATTACCTTTTCTAGTTCTGTGAAAATTACCATTGCTAGCTTGATAGGGATTGCATAGAATCTATAGATTGCTTTGGGTAGTATACTCATTTTCACTATATTGATTCTCCTGATCCATGAACATGGTATATTTTTCCATCTATTTGTGTCCTCTTTGATTTCTTTCACCAGTGTTTTATAGTTTTCTATATGTAGGTCTTTTGTTTCTTTAGGTAGACATATTCCTAAGTATTTTATTCTTTTCATTGCAATGGTGAATGGAATTGTTTCCTTAATTTCTCTTTCTATTTTCTCATTGTTAGTGTATAGGAATGCAAGGGATTTCTGTGTGTTGATTTTATATCCTGCAACTTTACTATATTCATTGATTAGCTCTAGTAATTTGCTGGTGGAGTCTTTAGGGTTTTCTATGTAGAGGATAATCTCATCTGCAAACAGTGAAAGTTTTACTTCTTCTTTTCCAATCTGGTTTCCTTTTATTTCTTTTTCTTCTCTGATTGCTGTGGCCAAAACTTCCAAAACTATGTTGAATAGTAGTGGTGAGAGTAAGCACCCTTGTCTTGTTCCTGACTTTAGGGGAAATGCTTTCAATTTTTCACCATTGAGGATAATGTTTGCTGTGGGTTTGTCATATATAGCTTTTATTATGTTGAGATATATTCCTTCTAATCCTGCTTTCTGGAGGGTTTTTATCATGAATGGATGTTGAATTTTGTCGAAGGCTTTCTTTGCATCTGTTGAGATAATCATATGGTTTTTATTTTTCAATTTGTTAATGTGGTGTATTACGTTGATTGATTTGCAAATACTGAAGAATCCTTGCATCCCTGGGATAAAGCCCGCTTGGTCATGATGTATGATCTTTTTAATATGTTGTTGGATTCTGTTTGCTAGAATTTTGTTAAGGATTTTTGCATCTATGTTCATCAGTGATATTGGCCTGTAGTTTTCTTTTTCTGTGGCATCTTTGTCAGGTTTTGGTATTAGGGTGATGGTGGCCTCATAGAATGAGTTTGGAAGTTTACCTTGCTCTGCAATTTTCTGGAAGAATTTGAGTAGAATAGGTGTTAACTCCTCTAAATTTTTGGTAGAATTCAGCTGTGAAGCTCTCTGGTCCTGGGCTTCACTTTCACTTTTTACTTTCATGCATTGGAGAAGGAAATGGCAACCTACTCCAGTGTTCTTGCCTGGAGAATCCCAGGGATGGGGGAGCCTGGTGGGCTGCCAACTATGGGCTCACACAGAGTTGGACATGACTGAAGTGACTTAGCAGCAGCAGCAGCAGCAGATTCCACATATAAGACAGATCAGACAGTATTTGACTTTCTGTCTCTCTTTCTGTTTCACTTAGCATAATGTCCTTAAGGTTCATCCATGTTGTAAGGTGTCAGAATGTCCATTTTTTAAGGCTAAATAATATTCTATTTTGTGTACGTGTGTCACATTTTCTTTATCCATTCACCCATCAATGGACATTTAGGTTGCTTCCATATCTTGACTGTTGTAAATAAAACTGCAATAAACATGAGAGTTCAATACTTTATAAATTAGTATTTTTGTTTTCTCCAGCAAACACTCAGAAGTGGAATTTTTGGATCATGTGATAATCTTGAGGGGGAACGTCCATACTGTGTTCCATAATGGCTGCACCATTTACATTCCAATCAACAGTGTATAGGGGTTCCTTTTTCTCCACATCCTCTCCAATACTTCTTACTTCTAGTCTTCTTGATAATAACCATTTCAATAGACGTGAGGTGTTTTTTATTTGTGTTTTTGATTTGCATTTCCCTAATTATTAATTTGATTTGCATCTCCTTGTGTTTTTGATTTGCATTTCCCTAATTATTAATGATGTACACATCTTATATACCTGTTGGCCATCTCTGTATGTTCTTTGGAAAAATGTTTATTCAGATATGCCCATTTTCTAATCTGATTGTTTTTTGGGGTTTTGCTATTGACTTGTACGTGTACTTTATATATTTTTGGATATTAGTCCCTTATCAGATACATGATTTGCAAATACTGTCTCCCACTCAGTAGGTTGCCTTTTCATTCTCTTGATGGTTTCCTTTGCTGTACTGTTTCTTTTGCTATACAGAAGCTTTTCAGCTTTTTGGAGACCTACTTGTTTATTTTTGCTTTTGTTTTTGGTGTCAAACTCAAAAAATCATTGCCAAGAACTTTACCGCCCATGTTTTCTTTTAGGACTTTCATAACTCCCTTTGTTATGTTCAGGTTTTTAATCCATTTTGAGTTAATTTTTGTATGTGGTGTAAGATAGTGGTCCAGTTTCATTCTTTTGCATGTGGCTGTCCAATCTTTCCATCACCATTTATTGAAGAGACTCCTTTCCCAGTTGTATATTCTTGGTTTCTTTGTCATAAGTTAATTGACCATATATTCATGTGCTTATTTCTGAGCTTACTGTTCTGTTCCATTAATCTCTGTGTCTGTTTTTAAGCCAGTACCATACTGTTTCAATTATTAGAACTTTGTAATATAGTTTGAAATCAAGATGTTTGATACCTCCAGTTTTGTTCTTTATCAAAATTGCTTTGACTAATTGGGGTCTTTTATGATTCCTTACAAACTTGAGGACTCTTTGTTCTATTTCTGTGGAAAAGGCCATTGCAATTTTGATAGAATTGCATAGTATCTGTAGATTCCTTCGAGCATTATGAACATTTTAACAATATTCTCCCAATCCTTAAGAACAGGATATCTTTCAGTTTGTGTCTTCTTCAGTTTCTTTCATTAACATCTTGTCGTTTTCAATATACAGCTATTTCTCATCGTTGCTTAAATTCATTACTATTTTATTCTTTTCGATGTAATTGTTAATGGCATTATTTTCTTAATTTCTCTTTCTGATAGCTCATTATTAGTGTATAGAAGTACAACAGATTTTTGTGTATTTATTTTGTATCTTGTAACTTTACTGAATTTATCTTGATTCAGAGAGCCTAAAATATTTATTATCTGGCCCTTTAAGAAAAAAGTGGTGGACCTCAAACTCAAATGCCAGCTCTCCCTGAATTGCTTGTCTTTTTAACTGTCCCTCTGGGGAGCCACTGCTTCTAGTCCTACACTTTTCCACTGTCCTTGAGGGCTTGCCTATAGCCTGGCTTTAAAGTAAATGTGCTGAATGTAACTGGGTCAGTTTTTCAGGGGTTCTTTGTTCACCTATTTAATTCTGGCCAGTCCTCTGGTGTATAAGACCTCAAGCTCCTAGATCTTCTAAACTGTAAAATATTTGTAAAGTCAGATCTCAGCTTTTAAAAAAATTTTTTAATGAATCAGTAACTAATATCTACAAATGCACATTTATTTTAAATCCTATTTATTTTGGTGCTACCATTACCTTTTTGAGGCTGGATGTGCAAGCACTTCTGCTATATCATATCTATATTCCCAAGACATCTCCAACTGCAAAATCACAGACTGAAAATAACAGAACTTAGGAGAAGAAAAGGGTCAGAGCAGACGACTACAAATCTGAATACTATGAACCACAGCCGTTATACAAAGATAATACTTCTAATAAAAACTGCAGCAGAGTTGGAAAAGATACATTTAAAGCCTAGGAAGTAAATACTGTAATAAATATATGACTTTACCTTTAAGAAGGTCAAATCAGTATGCTTGGGAAAGAGGGGAGGTTAAGGTGACTGGAGGTTCCTTCCACTTCGTGGGAACAGGATCAGATTCACAGTGATGGAGGAGAACCCCACGGGAGTACTACCCAGATGGAGCCTATGGCCACACTGAGCCAGGAGAGAGAACATTCATGGTGTGCAGTCCTCTGTCCCTCTGTGGCTTGTGCATACAGATGAGTGAGTTTTCTTTTGCATTTAACTGCTATTTCTGATTCTATAGAACATTAATGTGCTGAGGGGAAAATCATGTGTGAACGCCACTAACATGCTCTGTTCACATCACTCCTTACTTATCCCTCATGTAGAAGCTTATTGGCATTGAGGAAACATGTATTTTAGCAGAACTGACTGTACTTTTCTCCTTTATACTCTGTCATTCCTTCCCTTTCTCAAAATAATTTTACGTATTAAACAGCAGTATGGGCAGAAGAATCTGAATCCCAGTAACTGGCCAGAAAAACAGGCAGATATCAAATGAACATTAAAAATTCCAGGTCAGCATTTATGTCAAGACAGCATGTATATACCACAGTATATGTTAAATCCAAAGAGAATGAAGAATAAAAGGTCGACTAGAAGGTTATTGCTTGGAGAATCCCAGGGACGGGGGAGCCTGGTGGGCTTCCGTCTATGGGGTCACACAGAGTCGGACACGACTGAAGTGACTTAGCAGCAGCAGCAGCAGCAGGTTACTAATCACCTGATCATTCCCTGTGCCAGGTAAAGGCCCTCACTTCTGGCTCCCCATTGGAGAAACTATCAGCTGCTGATCGAGTAGCATGTTTATTTATTCATTTTTGGCTGCACAGGTCTTTGTTGCTGCACATGGGCTTTCTCTAGCTGTGGAGAGCTGGGGCTCCTCTCCAGCTGTAGTGTACAGGCTTCTCACTGCAGTGACTTCTCTTGTTGCGGAGCATGGATTCTAGGCACAATGGGCTTCAGTAGTTGCAACACAAAGACTCAATCGCTGAGGACCATGGGCTCTAGAGCGCAGGCTCCATAGTGTTGGCTCATCGGCTAGGGTATTCCATAGCATGTGGAATCTTCCTGGACCAGGGACTGAACCTGTGTCCCCTGCATTGACAGGCAGATTCCCAGCCACTGAAACACAAGGGAAGTCTCTGTGAATAATTTTTTTTTAAGACACACGAAAGGTTGGGTATTTATAAGTATATATCAACACATGAATAGGGTATGACAATAAGAAATGAAAAACCCAAAATGATGTAACACTAGAGAAAAATAATAAACCCACTGGGATTGAAAAATATCGAACATTCTCAGGAGGAAGAAGAAATACAGAAAATTAGACTTTGAAAAATATTGTTAAAAGAAAGATAAATCTAGTATTTTTTTGCTTGGGGCATATACGATGAGGTCATATTGGTCTTAACAGAGAAAATGAAGACAGTTCAGCAGAAGCTGTGCTCAGCAGCAGCGGTCTTGTGGAAGGTGAGATAAGGTGTAAAGAGCACCTGTTATCAGCCAGAATCACATAACAGTAAGCACTGGGAACATTTTGGTATGCTGGCAGAAATCCTCAAAAGGGTGTCAGAGCAAAAATTTGAGGCAAAGTGAAATAATGGGTTATTTCTAAATGTGCAGAATTAGCTTGTGACCAAACTATAGAGAGCCAGTTAAGTGTCAGGGTTTGAGCAGCTGTCAGAGGCAAAATATGAAATGTTTGAACAAGCCATTGATGGAAAATGCAAAAGGGAAGAGTGACCTCAGCAGTGTGAGAAGAAATGCCAGTCAAATGAGTAACTGCATAGATAAAATGTTGGCATTAAAGTTTCTCCAAATTGGAGTGTTGCAATGGGTGGATGTGTTAACTAAATTTGGAACTGCTTTCAAATGTGAATATTAGATCACACAGACACAAATAATTTCACAAATAAATTAAGGGTTTTATTTTCTCTTATTTAAGAAAGACAGGCAACTCAGGGTTGCTTAGTGTTCTGTCATCTGGGATCCAGCCTATTTTTGTCTTTCTACTCTGCTGTAATGATGTGCACCCGTGTGTGTGTGCTCAGCTGCTTCAGTTGTGTCCAACTCTTTGCGACTCTATGGACTGTAGCCTACAAGGCTCCTCTGTCCATGGGATTCTCCAGACAAGAATACTGGAGTGGTTGTCATGCATCTCCTGCCTTGCAGGCAGATTCTTTACTGCTGAACCATGGAGGAAGCCCACCCATCCTCAAATTTATCTTTTGATCCAGTATGGATGCTGAAACTTCAACCATTAGGTCCTCAGTCCACTTAGGATGCAAGAGAAAGAGGGAAGGATAGAAAGGAAACATCTCTGGTGAGGCAGCCCTCTTTGTTTTTCTTTAGCTGTTTATTTTGTATTGGGGTCTAGCTGATTAACTATATTGTGATAGTTTCAGGTGGACAGTGAAGGGACTCAGCCATACATATACATGTGTCCATTCTCCCCAAACTCCCTTCCCATCAGGTGAGGCAGCCCTCTTCAGAGTTTCCTTGAGAGTTGCACACAGTCCTGACCTACCCTAATTGCTAAGGAGACTGGGAAATGTGACCTTTTATCTGGAACTGTTTTTGCCCTAAATAGAAGTGGAATTCTGTTCATAAGGAGAGGAGTGTAACTACCAGCTGTCTCTACCACCAGAGGGATATGTGCTGAGCTAGTCTTTGTATAAATGAAGGGTAGGGAGGATACCCAGGAAATATGCCTGTGTAGGACAATGTCTCAAGATAAACTAAAGTTGGGGTAAAGGTAAAAATAAAGAACAACAAAGATGTTGCCAAAGAGGAGTATGTCAAAGACTGCTTGGCCAGAAAAAAAAAAAAAAGGTATGTATGATAGAGTCTCTTTACTAAATAAGCTGTCAGAGACACTCACTTTCATAGAGTCATGGTGAAAAGCTTTGTTCCAATCCTGATTCTGCCATGTAATTTGCCGGGTGAACTTAAGCAGGTGTCTTGATCTCTCTGAGCCTCAGTTTGTCCATCTGTAAGGTGGCAACACCAGTCACCTTCCTCCTAAGGTGATTGTGAGGATTAATTGAAATGCTGCATGAAAAGTCACAGCACACACTGAGAGCCCAGCGCACAGCGCACCACGCCCTCTAATGTGGCTGCTAGGAGTCCTGTTCAGCCGAGCACAGAGCAGCTGGCAAGGTCTTTTAACCTCATGCTGGAGGGCGAGGGAGGGATCCCATTCATCCTGACCCAGTCCTTAACAGCTGTCTGCTGAAGAAGAATGAGAAGGACCAGGAACACTGGGAGGAAGGAGCCCACTCGTAGACAGGGAGAAGTGTGTATTCAGTGTGTATTCAGGAGCTCCAGAGCCAGAAGAAATAACATGTCTGTGAATGGATGACTTGCCTGGAAATCCCCAAGATAAGGCGACTGATTAGGTGACTGTTGAAGAATCAGGATGATTCCTCTACGTACAATCAATCCTGTGATTACAGCAATCTGAGTGATGAGAAATTAGGAAACATCAAAATCGTTACCTTGGACAGCAAAAAAAGAAAAATTGTTTGAACACTTCTGAGTGTTTGAAAGCTTTTCTCAGAATAAAGTATGACGACTTGTGTATATTATCATAGAGAATATCTAATAAAAGATTACTATTACGAGCCCCTCACCCAGCTTCACCAGTTATCAACTCATGGCCAGCCGTATTTCCTCTTTGTCCCCCACCCCCAGGTTATTTTGAAGCAAATCCAGGACATTTCATTATTTCATCCCTGAATATTTCATTGTGTACCTCTATCAAGTCTCAGAACAGTTTAACCACGGTACCATTATCACCCCTGAAAATAATTATTAAGTTCTTAACATTGAATACACAGTGTGCAGATTTCTTAGACTACACGCATAATTTTTTGAGTTTATTCAGTCAGGTTGCAAATAAGATCCACACGTTTTGACTGGGTATGTTCTATATGTCTCGTAATGGAGGTTCATTTGTTGAAGAAACTGGGTTATTTATCCTGTAGTTTCCCATAGTCTGAATTTTATTAATTGCATACTCATGGTGTGATTTGCCATCTTTCTCTCCCTACTCTCTTTTCTGAAATTGGTAGATAAGAGATTCCAGCTTGATCAAATCAGGTTTGATTCTTTGGAAGGCCACTGTGGAGGTGTGGTTGGGGACCACCCTCAGGAGGTACAGAAGTCTGTTTATCTTGTTTTTCTTGATGTTCTCAGCTATTAAGAATCATTGCCTAGATCCATTAGTTCATCAGTGCTTGCAAATGACGATTTTCTAATTAAGTGTTTTTACAAACTCATTTAATTTAAATATATTAGATGTTTTTCAGTCTGTCGAAGTCATTTCTACTAATATTATATTGACTTTTAAATTCAGCCTATTTAAATTTCGTGAATGCTAAGTTTGGGAACATCTGAAAATGCATCTCAGTAAAGAGACCTGGCTAACATCTGCACTGTGCTGGCACCCTCTGCCTTTTCCAGATTTTCCCCTTTTTTAAAGCTTTCCCACTTTAATGTTTTTAAGTGGAGTTAAGCCTCAGCCCTGTGCTATGTCCATATGCTTTACCAGCTGAACTTTCAGACCTACCAGCTAGATAGGTTCCCTGGTGATTGATTTTTTTTCCTGGAGACCCAGAGGCCCACAGTGGTGCACATATGGTATCTAATGGTGAGTAACTGAGTTAATGGTGTGTGAAGGTGACCTGAATAAATAGGAATCAGAACTAATGTGGAATATGGCAAGCTGTTCCTACAATGTGGAATATTTCTGTTTGTGCCTAAGTGGGTGTTAGGTAACTCCCTTGTGGGGAAGCCATATAGCCCTGAGCTCAGAAATTCTGTCTAGGACACAGGAGATCAAAGGCCTCCTCTTCTGAACCTTTTTAAGGAGGACATTCACGTTCCCTTTTTCACATTCTGCTGGGATTTGGAAGACCGTGCCACTCTTCTTTTATGTTTCCTCTTTCTAAATTGAGAACTGCAAATGACCAAGACCAATGAGGCACTAGTGTGGTTTATCAGCTTTTCCCAACCGTTCCTTCTAGGAAAATTTGACTTGCCAGATTTTTTTCTCAGTAGGAAAGTGGTTATTTGCAAGCATCTCTTCAGGGCTGGATTGCTGCTTGGCCTCCAGCTTGATTTTAATTGTTACAGCCATGTCAATGAAAATAAAAATTCAAACAAGACTATCCCCTCCCCCTGTCAGTCTATGTATGTTAATATATTGATAAAAAATGAACAGTACTATAATAATGGTATGTGTATTCTGAAAACCTTGAAAACTACAAACATTTCACATTTTTTTTTCTTATTTTTCTTACATCCCACCAGATCTCCTTGCTCATCCCACTTTGGGGGTACAGTTCATCAGTTAGGGTAGATGCTGTATGAAGTTCCAGTGAGGCAGTGGTACCCTCCTCAAGGCATACCTCAAAGGCAAAATTTAACTAATTTAATTTTTAAAATCAGGAAAATACAGTAAGAAATTATTTTCAACAAAAGTTTTTACTGTTTTCAGAAGTGAAACTTTATTTTGAATCACAGGGCCCCATAATCACAGGCAGGGCCCCATAAACATTTCAAAGGTAGAACTTCTTGAAGGACTTGAATCTGACCTTATGTCCACTCATGTATGAAATAATGTGACTATTGCTGAGGACAAAGTGAAGTTACATGCTATGTGTTATAATACGTGAAACTTCTATCACCACCACCACCCCATCTAGGATAGTGGTCACTGATTTCTGTTAAAATAGTCAGTGCATAGTTCCTTTAGAACATTAAGTTCTTTGTGGGCCGGGCCTCCCCTGAAGTAGGCCACTTCCCACCGTTTTCCAGTTTCTTTTGCTGGATAAACACCCCTTTTTCAGTATCAATTATACCATTCCTCAGATTTGTGCTGCTCTGTGTCCTGTGTCAGACCACAGAGGTCTTTGCATTTTGGACTCCTGACTGTTTATTTTTACAGATGCACATTGAGCAACTTCTTTTTTTATTATTTAATTTTTTATTTTAATTGGAGGATAATTACCCTATGACATTGTGGTGGTTTTTGCCATACATTGACATGAATCGGCCCCAGGTATACATGTGTCCCCCCCAACCCCAATCCCAAACCCCCCTTCCACCTCCCTCCCCACCCCATCCCTCTGGGTTGCCCCAGAACACCAGCTTTTGGTGCCCTGCTTCATGCATCAAACTTGCACCGGTCATCTGTTTTACATATGGTAATGTACATGCTTGAGTGCTACTCTGCCAAATCATCCCACCCGTTCCTTCTCCCACTAGTCCAAAAGTCTGTTCTTTACAGCCGGGTCTCCCTTGCTGTCCTGCATACAGAATCATCGTTACCATTTTTCTAAATTCCATATATATGTGTTAATACACAGTATTTGTCTTTCTCTTTCTGACTTACTTCACTCTGTATAATAGGCTCCGGGTTCATCCAGCTCATTAGAATGGACTCAAATGTGTTCCTTTTTATAGCTGAGTAATATTACTTTGGCCACCTCATGCGACGAGTTGACTCACTGGAAAAGACTCTGATGCTGGGAAAGGTTGGGGGCGGGAGGAGAAGGGGACGACAGAGAATGAGATGGCTGGATGGCATCACCGACTCTGTGGACATGAGTTTGAGTGAACTCTGGGAGTTGGTGATGGACAGGAAGGCCTGGCGTGCTGTGATTCATGGGGTCGCGGAGAGTTGGACACGACTGAGCAACTGAACTGAACTGAACGGAATATTCCATTGTGTAAATGTACCACAGTTTCCTTATCCATTCATAAGCTGATGGACATCTAGGTTGCGTCCCTGTTCTAGCTGTTGTAAATAGTGCTGCAATGAACATTGGAGTACATGTATCTCTTTCAATTCTGTTTTCCTCGGTGTGTATGCCCAGCAGTGGGATTGCTGTGTTGTATGGCAGTTCAATTCCCAGGTTTTTTTTCTTCCCTATTTTTTAAAATTAACTAATTATTTTAATATTACAATATTGTGGTGGGTTTTGCCATACATTGACATGAATCAGCCATGGGTATTCCCAGGTTTGTAAGGAATCTTCACACTGTTCTCCATAGTGGCTATACCAGTTTGCATTCCCACCAACAGTGTAAGAGGATTCCCTTTTCTCCACACCCTCTCCAGCATTTATTGTTTGTAGACTTTTTGATGGCAGTCATTCTGACCTGCATGAGATGATACCTCATTGTGGTTTTGATTTGCATTTCTCTGATAATGAGTGATGTTTAGCACCTTTCCATGTGTTTATTAGCCATCTGTATGTCTTCTTTGGAGAAATGTCTGTTTAGGTTTTTTGCCCGCTTTTTTATTGGGTTGTTCGTTTTTCTGGTATTGAGCTGCATGAGCTGCTTGTATATTTTGGAGATTAATTCTTTGTCAGTTGTTTCATTTGCTATTATTTTCTCCCATTCCGGGGGTTCTGTCTTCACCTTGCTTATAGTTTCTTTCATTGTACAAAAGCTTTTACATTTAATTAGGTCCCGCTTGTTTATTTTTGTTTTTATTTTCATTACTCTAGAGGATCTTGCTGTGCTTTCTGATGGTGTTGATCTAGACTAGTGCTCAGAGACATATTTGACTAGGTCTTTGCCTTCCCTGGAAACTGGGAATCAAGTTGGGGACATAGACACTGCATCCTCATCACTGTTCACGGAGATAGGAAGTAGTAGGTGGGTAGGACAGTGGTCCATGTGCTGGGGGGAGGCAGCTAGAAGAGTAGGAGAGGAGGTGGTGCCATTAGTGATTGGCTTGAGGAAAGGAAAAAGAAGGTACCTTCTGAGTGCACCTGAGCCGTAAGCTCAGGATGGAAGAAAGGTTTGATAAGGCTGAGAAATACTAAGAAGAAACCTAACCCTGACACAGCTCTTTATAGTTTGAGTCACTTGTCCACATCAACTCATGTAATTTTTTTGGACGTCTCTAGAAGGGATGGTGGAGAAGGCAATGGCAAGCCACTCCAGTACTATTGCCTAGAAAATCCCATGGATGGAGGAGCCTGGTAGGCTGCAGTCCGTGGGGTCGCTAAGGGTCGGACACGACTGAGCGACTTTACTTTCACTTTTCACTTTCCACTTTCACACATTGGAGAAGGAAATGGCAACCCACTCCAGTGTTCTTGCCTGGAGAATCCCAGGGATGGGGGAGCCTGGTGGGCTTCCGTCTATGGGGTCACACAGAGTCGGACACGACTGAAGTGACTTAGCAGCAGCAGCAGCAGCAGAAGGGATGGTGGTTATGACCTGAATAATCTGGGTTCAAGTGGGTGAAACCACTTGTGCAAGGGCACAAAGCTGGAAAATTGCCAAAACCAGGATGAAACCCAGGTCTCCTGACTCCTGGTCTCTCACCATTTTCCCTGTGCCTCCCTTGGGCAGGTTATGATGAGTGCTGGTTTGGTGGCAGGTGTTTGGAAATGTGTGAGAGGTGGGGAAGAGGTGTGGACTGAGCGGGGGAGGGGGTTATAGAAAGCCTGAAGGAGTTTCCAAAGTGATGGGCAAGTGTTAGACCTCAGCTTTGTATTCCCGGTGTATTTTAATTGTTTCTGTTTTCAAACTCTTGCTTCTAAGTTAGACACTTTGGCTGTTTTTCATTTCTAAATATATTTATTTGTGGCATTTTAGATTCAAATGTGTATGATTAGGCTAATCACTTGTATTTTGCTAACTTCATGTTTAAGGAATGAAGGGAAGAGATTTCAAGAGACATGTGATTTACTTCAAGGAGTGGAAAAGAGTATTTTTAGCTTCCCTCTTAAAAATCAGTCCTTCACTTAAAGACCAGTGGTTAGCCATCATCAAAGGGAACGTTCTCTGCTATGCCAAAGTCAGAATCTGTATGCTCTGACTTCCTCAAAAAGCACAGGGTATTATGCCTGTGCCTGGAATCGGGAAGGTTGTTCTTGGTTTGATTGGAGCAGGACAAGGAAAGAGCCTGAGAGAGAGAGTCTTGTGTTTTAAATGGCCTGGTTTATCACTTGTCAGGTCCCAGCCTTTACAACAAAGATGTGTTGACACTTGCTATTCAGAGGGGAGAGATTACGCACATTATTACCAACTGACACATCCATCATCATGAATTCCTTGGTATTAATGCATATGGTGCTGGGCTGAATGCCTTGGAGAGGAAATTTAACAAGCACAGCCCTGACGCAATAGAGCTTAAACCTAGAAATTTGAAACTGCAGTGGAAATGAGCCTGAGAAGACCCACCCAGAGGTGGGATATCCTCCATCATGGGCCTAGTATCAAGGACAAAATACCCATCTATGAGTGAAGGATCTGTCCTGTTCCACAGGGAGGCACTGCATCCTCAGGGTCAGTGGGGTGCCTGGTCTCTACCTGGACAAAGCATGGGTGTTCTTTCAGAGGCCTGTGGAGAGTGGGGTGCATGACTGTGCCTGTGTGTCGGATAATATGGTAGAAATTGTGACCCTGTCATGTAATCATAAGAGTCATTTGTTTCTGCAGATGCTCCTAGGAGATCATAGGGCAGCTTTGCTGTTGCCTTATTTTACAGATAAGAAAACCAAGCTTGGGGACTTGCCCAGGGGTCCCACAAGAAGTTAGTTACAGAGCTGGCATAAAAGCCCACATTGCTTCTTTCTTGACCCCAAGCTGCCTACTAAATTTTACACAAATGTAGATGGGTCCCCAGAAGGGACCAAATCACTTCAGATCAGGGTAGGGGCTGGCCTGCCCATCGAAAGGCTATCCACAGGCAGACAGCAGTCCCCTCCTCTCCTTACTCCGAATAATGGAACAAGGCTGGGACAGGCAGCCCACGTCTGCCATCCATTCTGGGAGATGGCATTTATGCTGAGTGCCAACTGCTGATAAGAACCCCAAGCATAAGGATCTTCAAAAAACCCTCAGTGTTTTTGAAGCAGTGTTGTTCATCACCCAACATGTAACCGGCCCAACAGTGAAAGCCTCCTGGACATGTAATTATGTCTTATTCAGAAATGTCTCCCTCCTGTGCAGGCTTCACAGTCAGAATCTGGGACAGCACCGCTGGCCACATTTGTGCCCTGCCTGATCTGTGTGGCTGTCCTGGTCTCCCCAACAGGGTGCTTTTGATTATTCATTAAGACTTCAAAGAGAAGATACCTCCAAATACTACCACAGAATCAAATCATTTTATTAATTCTCTGAAAATCAGTGAAACCATAAACGAGGCTTTTTTTTCCCTAAAGGAAACTTTTCAGCCCCAGACTGTGTTGCTGTTTGTGCGCAACGCAGCAGCCTGGTCTTGTGGTTGTATAACTCAGTTGAATTAATGGAGCCCATCTTCCTGTGCCCGCCCCCCGACTCCCATCTTCACAAGGTCCAAGAAGAAGCTCACACATATTCAGTGCAGTGTAAATCCTGTGTGTGTGGTTCAGCAACTGGAGCTTTCCTTCTCATTCAGAGCTGGGAGAGGCTTGCAAGACAGTGAGGCCTGTGGGAAACCCTCCCTGTTTAGAATGAAGGATGCTAGTGTGCACGCTCCCATAGATAGTGCGTCATGTGCTACTTTCCTTTCCTGGTTTCCCAACAAAATAGGGCTGTCTCTGTTTATTCTACCTCCCACATCTCTACAGAGTCACTGCATTGAAATGTACCCTTCAGGGCTGCCCCGTGTGATTTTGGAGACAGGTAGTTATCTTTTTCCCCCCTCTGTCTGTAATGTGGGAAAGTCAGAAATTGCAGGAAAGCAAAGGTTAGGTGTGTATTCCACCAGTTACCTTGTGTGTGCTTATTCATGTATCCTACTTCATGTGAAAGAAACTTTTCGAAATTACTAAAAAGTGTTTCTGTATAAACTATGAGTAAAGTTAAGTGGATAGATGTGGCTATACTATAACATGACAATATGAAAAGCACCAATCTTGGTGGAGTCAGTGACAGATCCACAGAAACTGCCACTCAAAAACAGAAAATGTCATGTTGTTAACTCGTTACTGAGAGAGACCAACAGAGAGGTTTTTTCCTGTAAGGAGATCAAACCAGTCAATCCTAAAAGAAATCAACCCTGAATATTCATTACAAGGGCTGAAGCTGAAACTCCAGTTTGCATCAGTGTGGCCACCTGATGCAAAGAGGCGACTCATTGTAAAAGACCTTGATGCTGGGAAAGATTGAAGGCAGGAGGAGAAGGAGGTAAGAGAGGATGAGATGGTTAGATAGCATCACAAACTCAATAGACATGAATTTGAGCAACTCTGGGAGATGGTGAAGGACAGGGAAACCTGGTATGCTGCAGTCCATGGGATTGCAGAGCTGGACACCACTTAGCAACTGAACAACGACAAATAGAAAAATACAGTAAGTGATTTAAAAGTATTGACAGTCACTTGTTTTTGCATGGTCATATTTTTATTCTTAATTGACATGATTATATAGGTCTTATATACGAAGTTCAGAAAAGAAAATATTCACAGTCTGTTTCTTTTCTGACCATTATTACTATTTATTTCATTTCATGGTTATTACTGAAAATAATCTTTGATCCAGAGGAGAGGGTGTTAACAAACGATCCCCTTCAGGTGTCAGGTGGTCCAGGTATACTGAGGGTTTTCAGTTAGAGACCAGCCTCAGACTGATTCTTTGGTGGGGAGTGAGTTATTGGAGAGGTGACCACACCTTGCGACAAGAGGTCTGCCTTTTGGAACCCTTGACAGCTTCTGGCCTTCTTCAGTGGAGAGCAGCTCTCTAGAGATAGCATAGTTGTGAGGTTAATGGTCAGAGCCAAACACCCAGGGATGGTGGAATTGTGGGGAAGCGGGACCTGGTTGGCCGCCAGCAGCCACCACACCTTCTTTCTTTTGCAGCCGAATAGGTATCACCCCTGGGAAAGCAGAGAGAAAGGTGCTTTAAGTCATAAGTTTAAAAATCTTGCCACTTTAGGGCTCAAAGGACCTTCAAACCATTGGCTCCCTCATTTTAAAACCGAGGAATTTGATGTTACAGTAGATAAAGTAGGTTGTTCAAGCTTCTCTCGATCGTTCCAGAGGAGCTGAGTCGTTCCGGAAGAGCTAAGCTTATACCTCCATGTCCTGCCCCCTAAACACTTCATTCTGAATAGCCTTGCCTGGCCTCACTCAAGACTTTTCTTTGGGGTGAACTTGAGACACTCACAATCCAGACAGAGGGGAGGAAATTCCTGCGTGATGTTTGCAGTTGACAGCTGCTGTAGGGTAAGGGTGTCATTGATGAGGAAGCTTTCCATCCCTGGACTTTTGCGAAGCAAGAGAACTTTGAGGGAGAGTCGGCCACTTCCTTTTCCTCTTGACTCTGAGACCTGCCATCCACCATCTCCCTCCACGTGCACTGTCCCTGCTCAGAGCTGTTTCGCCTGGTTCCTCTTGCCTTCCTCTGATCCCGCCATTAGATAGAGGGAGTAAAGAGAGTGATCTTGATCCTTGGGCCATGGCCTTGCTGCCAGTGTGCGTGGTGGAATGACAGTGAGGCCGTTCCTCACCTGTCTGTGCCCCCCCCCACACACGTCACTGGCAATGCCCCTAGGACTGCTCATGTGGCTCCCTCTTGGCACCAGGCTCTGGTAGCCCATGCTGCCTGTGGCCCCTTTTACAGAGCTCTGCCCAGTGGGACCCAGTTGGGTGCCCTTCTGTGGAATTCACACATACACCGAGAGAAAACAGCATCTGTTCCTTTGAGAAATTGTGGGAGCTCCTGCTGAGGCACACGCGGGTTCTGCTCAGGAATCCTCCTTCCAGGCATCCTCTCGGGCATCCTCTCGACCTCAGTTTCCATCCATGAGGCGTTGTAGGCTTTGGGTCTGGCACTGATTTGTGTGCCTCAAAAATTCCCAGGGGTGCAGTGAAGCTCTGCAAAGTAGTCCCCTCAAGGCCCTTCTCACCCGGTTAGGTAGCAGAGGGAAACAAGTCCACAGCTCCCCCAGGACAACCTCCCTTCTTACCTCTCAGGGTGTGGGGATGTAGGCTGGCTGCTCACTTTGAGAGACATGTGGTCCCCCTGTTCAATAGCCGGCCTTTGGGGCCTCAGTGTAATTGACAGGGCAAGCCCACATTCACAGTCACACCTGCCATGCGTGTCCTGCTGCTTTGCTGAGGCAGCACCCAGCCCCAGCACTCCAAAGCGTTCCCTGGAGACGCACAGAATGCTCCTTTGTCAGCCAGGTCTCCTTTGCCATCAGACAGCATCTGATTGGCGGGCGCCGGCCAAAGCCCATCAGGATAACATCGCCTCCACTTTGTCAGGAGTGGATGTATCTCTCGGGTCAAGTCCATTCCATCCACAAGTCCCTGATCCTGTGGAAGTTCCATAAAAAAGGCAGCTTCCGTGTTGCCAGGCAGCCTCTTGGTTTTCTGACCTTCCCTCGTGATAGCTCTCTGCCACCGGCCAGTCTTTCTGTGATTACCGCCCAGATAGACTTATTAGCAGAGCTCCTGAAGGAGCCAGGTGACACATTTAGGCCACAGCGGTGTGTTTTCAACCTTTCAGCCTGTTTTCTGAGCACAATTGCATAGCTGGGGGGCTTTGTTTTTCTCGGGCTGAAGCCGAGTGAGGGGTAACATTATCCCTAAGTGACTCCATCTGCACTGGTGGGGAAACAAGCCAGTTTTACAATTTGAAGACCTCCTGCCTGTCTCAAAGCAGAAAGGAGGTCGTGTCAAAGGGCTTCTTGTTTTCGCAAACTGGCTAGCGAGTCCCCAGGGTCCTTTAAAAGGCATTCATTAAGTAGCAGAAAGCTCCAGTGCAAAGGCGGAGAAACCCCAGAATCATAAAAGTGCTGGGAACAGGGAAGCAGAGGAACTAACCCTCTGGTTCCCAGAGAACAGTTTGCTGTGGGTGTGGCCAGTGGTGTGAAGGCTCTAACCATCTCCAGACTCGGCACTTGTTTGTCCCATTGGATGGCTCAGGGTAGTGTCTGCACTCTGTTTTACACTAAGAATACACATTTAAACAGCTTTTACATACATTTCATTATGCCCATTTCTAACTCAGCACAGTTGGTGGGTGTCTGATAGAACTGGGAGGTGATATCCCGTTTATAGATCCATCAGATTACAAAAACAGGACTGATGGCTCTGTCTGCATTACTCATATATTTAGCCTCAGAAATCTCCCAGTTTCTTTTTTTAAGCTAGAGACCAAATCCTTCACCTGATCAGATAGTAGAGAATAATAAGTCAATTCAGTTCAGTCGCTCAGTCGTGTCTGACTCTTTGCGACCCCATGGACTGCAGCACACCAGGCCTCCCTGTCCATCACCAACTCTCTGAGTTTACTCAAACTCATGTCCATTGAGTCAGTGATGCCATTCAACCATCTCATCCTCTGTCGGCCCCTTCTCCTCCCACATTCAATCTTTCCCAGCATCAGGGTCTTTTCAAATGAGTCAGTTCTTCACATCAGGTGGCCAAAGTATTGTAAGTATAATAAGTCAAGGGCTCCTGAAAATTCTTCCTTTTCACTCCATCCCAAACTCAAAGGTAGGTATGAGAACCACTCATGTCATACTTCAGGGCAGACTTACATACGACCAGCTATTCACTGGCTGCTCTAGGTGAGTTGTAATTTATACCAGGTGAGGTCCAGTCAAGAATAAATATTTAAAATAGATAACCAACAAGGATCTACTGTATACCATAGGACCTGTGTTCAATATTCTTTAATAATCTGAGTAGGAAAAGAATTTGAAAAATAATAGATATATGTATTGAAGTGAAGTGAAGTCTCAGTCGTGTCCGACTCTTTGCGACCCCATGGACTGTAGCCTACCAGGCTTCTCCATCCATGGGATTTTCCAGGCAAGAGTACTGGAGTGGGTTGCCATTTCCTTCTCCAGGGGATCTTCCCGACCCAGGGATCGAACCTGGGTCTCCCACATTGTAGGCAGACGCTTACCCTCTGAGCCACCAGGGAAGCCCCAGATATATGTATATATACATATAAATATGTGTGTATATATATATAACTAAATCACTCTGATGTTTACCTGAAACTAACAAAACGTTGTACATCAATTGTACTTCAATATAAAATAAAAATTAAATAAAAAGAGTAAGTATAGAACCCGCTACTGCCAAAGAAAGCAGACCCTCTTTTAATTACCTATGGGCCCATAGCTGGACCACTAGCCAGACTGGAGACAAGAGAACAAGGCTCCTCTTATTATTATTCCCCCTGTAATCATTGAGCACCATCTTGTCTCCCAGAGAGGTAAGGATTCAGAGTGGAGGAGTCAGAGGTAGGTAGGCTTTAAGAATCTTAGCTTCCTGGAGTCTTCAAGAGCCCTAGTGGCCTGAGTGGGACAGAACAAGGACTCCCCCCAACCCCCCCCCACACACACCACCTTCACCTTGGGAAGTTACTTGAAATAAATGAGCCAAGGACTCACCAAAAAAAAAAAAAAAGCCAAGGACTTACATTATTTTGTGATGTAAATTGTTCCTGCTTCACTGCTGAAATTCACAGAGATTTGCATTTTAGAACTTCTAATCTTGGAATAAAAGAATCTTTGTTGAATTTTTGACTCCAGTAACAGGCAGATGAGGTCGTTTCTTTTTGTCTCTCTCTCGCTCCCTCCCTTTCTTTGACCTTACAGCTCCTAAGTGAGAACCTCATACTTGATTGCTACATTAAAAGGAAGATGAATCAACCATGAAATATATCATTTAAGGTTTGCAGCTCCCTCTTTATTTTATTTTGAGTCAAATACACCCTTAGGTAAAGTCACAGACGTTAAGCTCATTGGCTGAGAGCAGGCTTTGATATAGAAGAACTTGGCCCCTGAGACAAGGTGGGAAAGTAGGCAGGACCACAGTGGGTGCAGAAGCCCGGGTGTGCCTGAGACATCTCTTCCGTCAATGTTTTGTTTCCTGCGCTCCCTTAGTCTTCCTCATGAAGCCGCCAGTTTACCAAGCACCTACTCCGTGCTACACCTGCAGACGTGGGTCCTTCCCCAACATTCACAGACCCACTGGCTGGGCACCTACAGTGACAACGCAGTCCAGAGGGGCCAAGCAGGAAGATATCAAGGGCTCAGAGGAGGTAGCAGCTGACTCACCTGGGTGAGCCCAGGAAGAGGGGGGAGGAATCCATTCAGGAGAGAAAAGGAGGGAGGGAAGAAGGGTGTCTCCAGGGAAGGCCATGGCAGGTCAGACACAGGCGAGAGAGCATGAGAGGTTGGGGAATACGGAATAGTGGAGGTGGAGCTTAAGCAAGGGAGGAGAGGGCATGGCCAGTGATGAGCTGGAGAGCCCGCAGAAACCCAGTTTGTGAAGATCCTCGTGTGTGCAGAGCTGGGGAGGTGGTCTTTCATTGCCATGAGGAGCCTTTGAAAACTTTTATACAGGGGAACTAAATCTTCAGTTTTGAAAATTGTGGCACTGGGGAGGGTGGTTTGAAGGGCTGGGATCCTAGAAATAGTGTCTTAACCCAGAGCTTTATTTTTCTGGGCTCCAAAATCACTGCAGATGGTGATTGCAGCCATGATATTAAAAGATGCTTATTCCCTGGAAGGAAAGTTATGACCAACCTAGATAGCATATTGAAAAGCAGAGACATTACTTTGCCAACAAAGGTCCGTCTAGTCAAGGCTATGGTTTTTCCAGTGGTCATGTATGGATGTGAGAGTTGGACTGTGAAGAAAGCTGATCGCCAAAGAATTGATGCTTTTGAACTGTGGTGCTGGAGAAGACTCTTGAGAGTCCCTTGGACTGCGAGAAGGTCCAACCAGTCCATTCTAAAGGAGATCAGTCCTGGGTGTTCATTGGAAGGACTGATGCTAAAGCTGAAACTGCAATACTTTGGCCACCTCATGCGAAGAGTTGACTCATTGGAAAAGACCCTTATGCTGGGAGGGATTGGGGGCAGGAGGAGAAGGGGATGACAGAGGATGAGATGGCTGGATGGCATCACCGACTCAATGCACATGAGTTTGGGTGAACCCCGGGAGTTGGTGATGGACAGGGAAGCCTGGCATGCTGCGATTCATAGGGTCGCAAAGAGTTGGACACGACTGAGCGACTGAACTGAACTGAACCCAGAGCTTCTAGAAAGCAGGGCCTGCAGCAAAGGTTGAAGCATTACTCGCTGAAGTAGTACTACTATTCCTCCTTTACCAGGAGCCACGCAGACACTCGGCACTCTGGACCCCCTTTAAGGTCGCAGGGAGGGACTGACTCTTCCTTTGGCATAGCCTGTAGAAGAGAGAAAAGAGGCTCCCTCCTGTTTCTTGGTTCACATCACCGGGAACTGTTGTCCTGTACTTCTGGAATGCTGTTCTGGGATGGGGGCCTCCACAACCTAGCCCCCCACTCACCCCTGGTGTAGCTTCTTCCCAGTCTGACAGCAGAGGGCAGCCTTGTTTTTGTGAGCTTGAGCTAAGAAAGAGAAAGAAGAGCAGGCAGTCTGGGGAATCTGAGAGGTCCATAACGGGTGTCACCAGTCAGACACCGAGCTCCTCTCAGAGACCATCACATCAGTCCAGGAAGGAGGGGATGGATGCCAGAGTGAACGGAGGAGGCCAGTGTAGAGAAAGATGTTCAAGATCTTCATTCAGTGGAGTCGACAAGCCCCACCCCGACCTTTCAAGGAGATACATCACAGCAGCAGTCAGAAAGGGCTTCCCTGGTAGCTCAGTTGTTAATGCAATACAGGTGACAATTCCTGGATCAGGGAAGATCCCCCTGGAGAAGGGATTGGCCACCCATTCCAGCATTCTTAGGCTTTCCTGGTGTCACAAATGGTAAAGAATCCACCTGCAATGCGGGAGACCTGGGTTCAATCCTGGGTTGGGAAGATCTCCTGGAGGTGAGCATGGCAACCCACTCCAGTATTCTTGTGTGGAGAATTGCATGGACAGAGGAGCCTGGTGGGACACAGTCCATGGAGTGGTAAAGAGTCGGACACGACTGAGTGACTAAGCACAGCACAGCAGTAAGTAAAGGGCTTCCATGGCTAGGATGGAGCTAGGCATGCTCTATGGACTTGAAGGACACGACTGAGCGACTGAACTGAACTGAACTGAACTGAAAGAAAATATATGATTCATCATTGAATTCAGTTCAGTTCAGTCGCTCAGTCGTGTCCGACTCTCTGCGACCCCATGAATCACAGCACGCCAGGCCTCCCTGTCTATCACCAACCCCCGGCGTTCACTCAAACTCATGTCCACAGAGTCGGTGATGCCATCCAGCCATCTCATTCTCTGTCTTCCCCTTCTCCTCCCACCCCCAACCTTTCCCAGCATCAAGAGTCTTTTCCAGTGAGTCAACTCGTCACATGAGGTGGCCAAAGTATTGCAGTTTCAGCTTTAGCATCAGTCCCTCCAATGAACACCCAGGATTGATCTCCTTTAGGATGGACTGGTTGGATCTCCTTGCAGTACAAGGGACTCTCAAGAGTCTTCTCCAACACCACAGTTCAAAAGCATCAATTCTTCGGCGATCAGCTTTCTTCACAGGCCAACTCTCACATCCATACATGACCACTGGAAAAACCATAGCCTTGACTAGACGGACCTTTGTTGGCAAAGTAATGTCTCTGCTTTTTAATATACTATCTAGGTTGGTCATGACTTTCCTTCCAAGGAGTAAGCGTCTTTTAATTTCATGGCTGCAATCAGCATCCACAGTGATTTTGGAGCCCAAAAAAATAAAGTCTGACACTGTTTCCACTGTTTTTCCATCTATTTCCCATGAAGTGATGGGACCAGATGCCATGATCTTAGTTTTCTGAATGTTGAGCTTCAAGCCAACCTTTTCACTCTCCTCTTTCACTTTCATCAAGAGGCTTTTGAGTCCCTCTTCACTTTCTGCCATAAGGGTGGTGTCATCTGCATATCTGAGGTTATTGATATTTCTCCCAGCAATCTTGATTCCAGCTTGTGCTTCTTCCAGCCCAGCATTCCTCATGATGTACTCTGCATATAAGTTAAATAAGCAAGGTGACAATATACAACCTTGACGTACTCCTTTTCCTATTTGGAACCAGTCTGTTGTTCCATGTACAGTTCTGACTGTTACTTCCTGACCTGCATACAGGTTTCTCAAGAGGCAGGTCAGGTGGTCTGGTATTCCCATCTCTTTCAGAATGTTCCACAGTTTATTGTGATCCACACAGTCAAAGGCTTTGGCATAGTCAATGAAAAGAACACTCATTCATAAAGTCATGGAATAATCCAATTCCTGTATTTGTCAGGGAAGAAGAGGAAGCTACTACTTTAAAAATGGTTAAAAATCCAAGGTGATCAAAATAAGGAACCTGATCACAAGTGTACCTATCAGAATTCTTTCTACTGAAATGGCAGAAACCCAGCTCTCCTAGCTTAGGATTGGGGGACTCTCAGCACCCAGGGAGGAGCAGGCATGCACCTGGCAGAGATGTCACTGGAACTAGGGACCATGACCCTGCCGGGACATACCCCCTCTCACACTTGGCCTTCTCTGTGAGGGGACTTTCTTCTTCTCTGTCTGGAGCCTGACTTTCATGGGACAGGACCCACACTGGCTTCAGCAGCTGGTTTCCTAACTGATTGCTTTGGCTCTGGAGAGCATTGACTCTTCACACCACTCAGCCCTTCCTGGGGAGGATGCCTGCTAGCTCAGCACTCACCAGGCGCTCTCCATGGACCAACCTCTACTCAGGGTGGCAGAATTATTACACAAAGTGCCGTGTGGATGAGGGGAAACAGGGTCCAGGAGAAGGGATATGCATATCTGCCCTGGGGGGCAAGGGTGTTGATGAGGAGAACCGTGCAAAACATCCCTGCAGCCCAAAGCTTAGAACACTGCCATTTGCCAAAGAACCTTTCTGACCCCTAATTCTCCTGCTGGAGAAGAAAAGGGCTCCTGATTCTGTGGTTCTGCCTTCTACCTCTCCTCCTGCTAAGGACTCAGGTGAGTGTTGCTTTATTGAATTGTTTTCCCGAAGCTCTCTATTAAACCTCTGAATATCTTCCTACTAGCTCTGCAAACAGAGCTGCCTCCAGCTGCAATTACAGCCACTGAAGTCACACTGAAAGCCCCTCTCCTTGGCTCCAGTATTTTCTTTCCTTTTCCTTTCCTTGGCATCTTCCCTTCCCCCACCTCCTAAGGAGTTTACTGCTTGGTCGCTTCAGTTGTGTCCAACTCTGTGCGACCGTGGACTGTAGCCCGCCAGGTTCCTCTGTCCAAGAAATTCTTCAGGCAAGAATACTGGAGTGGGTTGCCGTGCCCTCCTCCAGGGATCTTCCTGACCCAAGGATCAAACCCAGGTCTCCTGCATTGCAGGCAGATTTTTTTTTTTTTTAACCACTGAGCCACCAGGGAAGACCCCTAATGAGTTAAAGTAGATCTAAATGAGTTTAGGTAGATTGAAATTTTAATCAGTTTGATTGGTTGTTTTCGATGGGAATTTAAATTGAACTGGAGACTGAGAGCTTTAAGGGACTGCAGGCTGCTTGGTGGGGCATTTTGGAGCATGTCTCACCCCTGAGACAGGGGTGGTGGCATGCTGCAGCGTGGTGACTCTGTGCAAGCCCCTTCTGACTACATCTCGGCAAATTTGTAGGTAACAGGGATTATGAAAGAAAGTGAAAAGTGAAAATGTTAGTCGCTGGGTTGTGCCCATCTCTTGGCGACTCCCTGAACTCCTCGGTCCATGGCATTCTCCAGGCAAGAATACTGGGTTGGGTTGCCATGCCCTCCTCCAGGGATCTTCCTGACCCAGGGGTTGAACCCAGGACTACTGCATTGCAGGTTGATTTTTTTTCATCTGAGCCACCAGGGAAGCCTGATAAGGTTTACAGAGGAGGTAATTTTCTCTGACCTTGTCCTCTTAAACCAAAGAAGACAACTTTCTTAGGAGTGATACTGACCTAGTTCTTGGATCAACAGGACCCCTAGTTCTGGGGTGTCACCTTGACCTTGAACCTGGATGTCCAAAATCAGGAGGGGAGGGGTCTGCTGGAAAATATTCTTCCCCCTGCATACACATCCCTCCCTACTGCAGACCTTCCCGTGGGTGGAGAAAGGCAGGCCAGGACCATAGTTGACGTACAGAACTTCAGCACCTTCTTTCTCTCCAAACAACTTTTATTTTATGTTATTTTTATAGATAATTTTTATTTATAATTATAATCGATTTACAATGTTGTATTAGCTTCAGGTGTTGGGCAAAAGTTATACATGTACATATATCTGCTCTTTTTCAGATTCTTTTCCTATAGATTATTACAGAATATCGAGTAGAGTTCCCTGTACTATAGAGTATATCCTTGTGAATTACCTAATTTATAAATAGTAGTGTGTATATGTTAATGCCAGTCTCCTAATTTATCCTTGTTTCTTAAACACAAAAGATAGCATTATCCATTGAAGAGAAAAGAAGATCCTTTGAACCTCTTTATGGAAAGAACTGAGCCCAACAAGGGGCTTCCCTAATAGCTCAGTTGGTAAAGAATCAGCCTGCAATGCAGGAGACTCCAGTTGGATTCCTGGGTCAGGAAGATCTGTTGGAGAAGGGATAGGCTACCCACTCCAGTATTCTTGGGCTTCCCTTGTGGCTCAGCTGGTAAAGAATCTGCCTGCGATGTGGGAGACCTGGGTTCGATCCCTGGGTTGGGAAGATCCCCTGGAGAAGGGAAAGGCTACCCACTGCAGTATTCTGGCCTGGAGAATTCCATGGACTCTATAGTCCCTGGGGTCTCAAAGAGTCAGACGACACAGGTGCCAGAGCCCAGTAAGAGATGTGAGATGGCAATGGTGTAAGCCTCGGTATCATACAGACTGATTTCTATTTTTTGTTGATTACATGCATTTTAACTTTTCTCTCTTTTAATTGTGAAATATATAAAACATACCCACCACCCAGATGTACAGATGTTGATACTGTGCAATAACTTTCTTTACCAGAAAAATGATATAGTTCAAATATCGCTGAAGCTCCATCCACCTCCCCAAACCCTACCTTTCCTTCTCAGTAATCAGTAGCCGGAAGTTGGTATCTATCATCCCCGTGCATATTTTTATAGTTAACCACAAATATCCATGTAAAGTATTGTTGATATGCATGCCACTGAATAATACTGTTCTTCATGGTTAAAAAATGGCATCAAGCCATACAGATTCTTTTGCAATCCGTCCCAGGACTGCTGGTCCACGGACAAGTTGCGTCATCTTTTTGAGCCTCAGGCAGGTTGTTAAGATACTGGTTGTTTTCATCCTAGTCCAGTCCATGTGAGCAAGGATTGCAGCTTGGAGGGGAGGAGACAATTTGATATTACAAAGGCAGAATCAGCAGGACTTTGTGACTAGTTTGATGTGTGGAATGACAAGTGTGATTCTGGTAACTGGCTAGCAGATAATGCCAGTCACTGAGATCAGCAGAGGGTGAGGGGGGCGTGGGGAATGCGATGCTGGTCTGGTAAAGTCAGGCACTGCATTCCCTTTCTGAACCATTAAGAGTTGGAAGTGTCTGTGGCAACACAGATGGGGAGGTTCAGGAGGCAGCTGGATTTTTGGATCCCAAATTCAAACAGTGGTTGGGAGCCTACAGAGATGCATCTTTGGGCTCCCTGAGCATTCACTTGGGAGGGAGGGGCAGGGCACTCAGCATGCGTGGTTCAAATTCCTTTGCCTGGAATCCATAGTGTGGTTCACCCTCACCTGATTTCTTCAGAACAAGTGGCAACATGAGATGGAAATTTCTTCATTGTCATGTCAATTTGAAAGGTTAGGGTTATGTCTGAAAACCTTTTTTCCGCCTCAGAACCTGTTGTGAAATTAACAGAATCATCTCTGAAGGGTACATCTACTTTCAGATTTTGCCATGCTTTCATGTTAATAAGTTCATAGACTTTATTGACCTTGGCAAATACTTCTTCATATTTGCCTAAGCTTACCCCCTGATGAAACTTCAAGGCACCACAGCCTTTTCTGGGATGAATGCCAGAGCTCCTGTCTCCCCCTGCTCCCCTCCCCAGCGTTTGGTCTGGGAACCCAGTGAGTGCTCTTCTCCAAGTTAGGACCCGGGTGATCTCTCCCTGCTCTGCTTTCTGACTCACTGCGGACCTGATCAGGGGCTGTGGGTCCATCCTCACTAGTTAGCAGCTGGTTCTTCACAGGGAAACGTGTTTTTTTGCTTTATTAAAGGAAGGATGCTTGCCCCCCGCCCTCATCCCCAACCCAGTCCCATCCCTGCTAAAAGTCCAGCTTGATGTCCTAGCAGACCTCCTTTTGGATGGTAAGAATCTCCCGGCAGTGGCCCAGATACAAGTGCTGGGAAGGTGCTGTTACTGTAAGGATCCAGAAAGACCTGGGGGTTTAGGGCAGGGAACAGCTGCGATGGGGTGGTACCCAGAAGCACCTGCTCTTCTCTCTTCTGTCTCCCTGCTTTCTGTTCTCACTCTCTCCTCTTCCTGTCTCCCTTTGTCCCTCTGCTCTTTCCTTTCTTCCTCATCCCCTCTCTTCACTCTCCCCTTCCCCTCCCTCCCTGTCCCTCTTCAGTCTGTCTCCCCCTCCCCCATCTGTCTCCCTCCCTCCCTCTCCCCTTTCTCTCTCCCTCCTCCGCCTCTTTCCTTGCTCCTCCTCCTCCCCGCTTCTGTCTCCCTCCTCCCTCTTCCCCACCCTAGCCCTTTCCCTGTCACACTTACAGGAGGAATGTCTAGGTCTCAGTCACTCTAGGTCCCTCTTATTAGCAAGTATTCATCTTTCTCTTTGCTCCATTCAGCTCTTACCTGTTTCCCTTCCCACTGCTGCTGCTGCTGCTAAGTCGCTTCAGTCGTGTCTGACTGTGCGACCCCATAGATGGCAGCCCACCAGGCTCCTCCATCCATGGGATTTTCTAGGCAAGAGTACTGGAGTGGCTTGCCATTGCCTTCTCCGTCCCTTCCCACTCCCACCCCCCAAAACTGGCAGCTGACTTGTATCTGGTCCATAATTGCCCAGACTCCAACACCACATGACCTTGGTGCTCTAAAGCCCCTGGCCATCTGGCAATCATCTCTCTGGGACTAGGATTCTAAGCCCTCTTGAGAGGGTCCCGACTGGCTCAGCTCATTTTCCTGAGTCCGGCCACTCTGTCCCAGGCTGGCAGGCAGCCCAGGTATGGGTTCCCCTCAGGAAAGACACACCTGGGCCCGTCAGCAGTGGCAGAGGGTGGGCCAGGGTTACAGAAGCCCCTACCTACCTAGCAAGGGCTAGGGGAGAGGGGTAGAGCCCCTGAGAAGGAGTGATCAGGTCCCTCTAACCCAAAAATGATGTCATAGACCCCCCTCCTGTTTACTCACACCAGGAAGGTGATCCTAAATTTGGCTCAAGCTGTGAGTGGGAGTCATGGTTGGTAAACTGTTCCTAGTCACCTCTGTGTGAATGGAAGGGTATGCATCTCTCAAGTAATGAATTTAGCGTTTTCCAGCCCCACCAAACATGGCATGAAATTAGACTTTCAGTCGGAGTGTTCATTTTATTCACACGGTGGGTGCAAGGTCGACTCGCTTATCCGCACACAGATTTCTTCGGTGCATAAAATAGACTGTGAAGTGTACTGTTTTTCCATCATGAAGACTTTGGATGCCTGATTTGAAACATGTATCCCCCAAAGTTGAGTGCTTTGTAATATCCTCACTGAGTGGTAAAGCAGGGGCAGACACTGAACAGGGCTCAGGATGCTGGTTTGGTGGGGGGAGCTGCCCCCCCCCAGGTCAGAGTGCGGGTCCCACCCCAAGGCTGCTGCTTCTCATCAGAGCTGCTTCCCATCAGGGGCTCAGTGGCCATTGATGCCACAACCCCGGGTCCTTTGTGGTCCTAAGTCACAAAACTGGCGATTATTATACTTGCCTGGAGTATGTGAAAGCAGGCTTCAAATAGGAAAAACCTTGTCCCACTCTCCTACAACTGGAAAACACTACAGACCTTGAATCTTTCAAATGTCCCCAAAAAAACCTCAAAGGACAACCCACAGAATCCGGCTTCTATAACTTAGTCACACAGAAACAGGGAGAGGGAGCCTACTTCCTCCTCACAGGTGGTTTTGATTTAGAAAATGTGCCTCAAATTCACTGTTCACGAATAACAGACGAGAGGTTCTGTTTTGCCTCTAAGAAAAGTAAGACTGCTTGCGAATGTTTCAAGACTCATCCGAGTCTACATTTAATCTTTCTTCCACCTTTTGTCTACCTGTATGTTCTCATCATCTCTCCTATCTGCCAAGTCAATCCATGTATGCTGTGGGAAACACTCTTCTCCCCATGATCCAAATTAGGTGGGATCCAGTTCTGACAATATGAGTTAATCATCACTAGAAATATTGGCAAGAGCTGGGGATGTTTGTGTTCCTCGGGGACAGCTTACCATCTCCAGATAAGTATTCCAGTCCAACTGACTGCCTTCTCTGTGCTTTCCTTCCCCCAAACTTCCTCCCTCATAAGGAAGACAAGCCAAAAGCAAAGTGTTGGATCCCTGGTAATTTACAAGGCGAGGACAGTACTTCAGAGCAATCAGCCTTGAGCCATCATTGGTATTCAGTAGTAGGTCACTATATAATATATTTCTTCTTGCAAAGTTATACAGCATCCATGTGACTTTTTTGCCCTCAAAATCCAGTCAGATTACTTTAAAAAGAAGTTTTATGAGTTGGATTGCCAAATTTGTGCAGTCTCCATCCCAGGGATGGGGGAGCCTAATGGGCTGCCATCTATGGGGTTACAGAGTCAGACATGGCTGAAGAGACTTAGCAGCAGCAGCAGCCATGTTAAGAACTCCTGTCTTTGTGGTCTCCAGCCATGAGACAGGTTTTTATGAGAATGAAAAGAGAAACACCTTCTCCTTGTGTCCCCTCTTTAGAATAAGAAGGTCTACTTGGACATCATCCACACATACACGGAAGTACACGCGACTGTTTATGGCTCCAGCACGAAGAACATTCCCAGTTACGTGAAAAACCACGGAATCCTCAGTGGCCGAGACTTGCAGTTTCTTCTCCGAGAAACCAAGGTGAGTTTTTCATTGTTGTTATAAAAATGCATCCATGATGTTCGGCAGAGCCTTGTTTCTATTGGTGTTGAAAATGGGATCACCATCTTCCATGCTTTATTTTAATTGGTGTATTGATCTTCTGGTCATTTCTGGGTAGTGATACTTTAAACCAGTTATAGCTTAAAAGGTAGTGAATTGTGGAAGGAGGTTGCTACCATTGAAGGCTTATCTACTGAGGACCTGCTTTGTGCCAGCCATTAAGCAAGGGGCTGGAGACACAGTGGCAAGCAGGAAAGGTGAGGGTGTCACACTTTCTCAGAGAGTAGCAACTTTCTCAGCAAGCCTGGAGTGCTTAACTCCCCCACCTCCCCAGTCACCTGAATTAGTGTTTCATCACGTTTGCTTGTTCAAAAAGTTTGTACTGGGCACTGGAGAATTCTGATAAGGGGAGAGTCTTTGGGGCTCAAGGAGCAGAGGAAGCATCATGAAAGGTGTGCGAGATAAAAGGTGGGTGGGGTGTGGATGCACCTGGCATTTGGCACAAACAGGAGTGAGTCAGATTGCAAAGGTGGAGATGATACATTCAGGAGAGTCAAGAGACCAACCCAGTGAGTCTGTGTTGGGAAAGAGTGGAAGATAAAATTTGACATGGAGCTGAGCATCTGATTGTCACAGAGGTAGAATTCAGTTTATAGATAGACTTTATAGAATTCAGTGAATAGATGGGAGAGCCACTGATGGAGGGCATTTTTGTGGCACGATAAGCATGGTTTTGACACCATACGGGCATCCACTTGGCAGTCTCTGTCCTTTCTGGATGCACCCAGTGAAGTTAGGGGACCTGCAAATAGATCATTGTTGGACCTCTAAGGGTTAGCTGGCACTGTGATGTATTCCTCATGTTTATTAATCTTTTTTTTTTAATCCAACATACTTAGTATTGAAAATATCCAGAATAAATGTGTATGTGTGTTTATGTACATGTATAAATATATCTTGAAAATCTTTCCCTATCAGAAATTACTGGGCTAAAGGATATATACATTTTCAGTTTTAAAGGTTACAGCCAAAATGACTCCACGGATATTATATAGTCTGTCAGTGTTCATCCTTTTCTCATCTTTTTGAGCAAGATAGACTACCTTTTCACACATTTATAACATAGATTCCTAAAGGCTGCCTAAAATTGCTGCACATTCTTTAAGTAAAATACTACAATCCATTAAAGGGTTATAGTACTGAACACAATAGCGTCACAGGTATAAGACAGATATATCAGGCTACAGTGAATTGTTTAGATAATAAAAGAAACCGCAGAATATTCAAAAACCACAGAATTGTTCGATAATAAAATTGCAACACATGTGAAAATCATCTTTATTAATTAACACATATATGTGGAATTTAGGAAATGGTACAGATGAATCTGTCTGACAGGGCAGGAATAGAGATGTAGATGCAGAGTATGGATATGTGAGCGTGTTGGATGGGAAGTGGGGATGGGATGATTGGGATATTGGGATTAACATACATACACTACCATGGGTGAAATAGCTAGTGGGGACCTGCAGCGTAGCAACAAGGAGCTCAGTTCCGTGCTCTGCGATGACCTAGAGAGTGCGGTGGGGTGCGGTGAGGGGCCCAGGAGAAAGGGGATATACACACCCATATTGCTGGTTCACTGTGTTGTACAGCAGAAACTAACACAACATTGTAAAGCAACTATACCCCAATTTTACAAACAAAATCGTAAAAAAATAAACTCTTCTCTGTGAGTTTTACACAGATGTCTCAAGCAGCTCCTGCATGTCAGGCATCACACCCAGGATACAAGAGCAAAGAAACAAGCATGACCTTTGCCCGAGTATTTCCTCAGGCCGAGAGAAGCACACTATCAACAGTGAATTGTTCAGCGCTGGTCCCTGCTGGCTGCATTTTCATTTCCAGGGTAGAGGACAGAGCGTCTGTGGCATCACAGCATTTCTGATCCGTGTGTATGATACATCAGTGTGGGAAAGCATATTCACAAATGCTGTCCTGTGTACTTCTCACAAGTAAGCAGAGGCAGGCAGGGCAGGTATTACTATTAACTTTATTCCAAACAGGAGGAAACAAGACTACGGAGTTGGCTTGTCCGTAGTCACTGAGGTCACCCTGGAGATTACCATGACTCAGGAATTTTTTTGGTAAGGGGGTAGCAAATGAAAGCTCTGCTAGGCCCTCCATGAACCATCCTAATGAATTAACAAATGAACATAAGAATATTCAGTGGATACTCACCAGCTGAAAGAATCTGCATCTCCTTTCTGCGTTTGAATAATATTGCTACCTCCCAAGTCATGCATGTGGTGCTGTGAATACATTCATTTGATAGTTTTCTCTTCTTGGCCAAAGATCTGGTTTGCTTAAGATTTTATTTCCATCCAAGGTCATCTGCAGGCTGATGACGGGGGCCATTCCAGAGTGAAGTGTGCTCACCGGTTTGTACTATTGACTCTGCGTTCACCTTCTGTCTTAGGAGGACATTTGGACGCATTAGAATGTCAGGGCTCTTTGGCGGCAGTGTTTTTGCCTCATTTTACTTTCCTCCACATCAGAATGTGGAAACAGCTCAGGCTCCTTTAAAAAATATATTTGGCAGCACTGGTTGTCCGTCATCACTGTCTCACATGCTTATGTTAACCCAGCCGCATGAATGTCTTACTCAGCTGTGTAAATCTTAAAAGAACCCTTCCTTACCGACCATCCACTTACCTTGTTAGAGAATGGGAAATAGGCCAAAGCTGGGGTCCCTGACATTTGGGGAGGAGCAGAGAGGGGGTCTGGAAGGCCTGGGCCATGATATAAGATATTGCCCAGGAACCAAGGATTACATTGGAACTTTGAGTAAAAGGAGCAACTGTTTATCCTTGAAAAACTGGTACCTTCAGAGGATGTCGCTGATCCCATTTTGTATTGCCTGTTTCTCTGACTAGCATATATGAAAGCTCTCCAAGTAGAATTACGGCTAAAACAGTTGGTAAATGCGATGAAAATGAGGCAGTGTATCTCTGAGCCTCCCCATATACCCAGAACACAGCAGCAGGCAGTGAAATGAATGAATCTTGGGCTTTGGAATAATGACACTAAAGACTAGTCAGGCTTTGCATTTATAACCCTTTCTGCCTCTAACTCCTTCCTCAGTGTCTCTGAGCAATTTAAAAGCGATTTATTCCAATCCACATCAAAAGTGGAGAACTGGGGATGCAGAGAAGCAAATGCGCGTGGATTGAATGGGACTTGCACGCTCCTCAGACTTGTTATGAGAGCGGGAAGTGGGTCGGGTGCCCCTCGAGGTCTAGACTCAGATTGAAATGATGGATGCATAATCAGCTTCTGACTCATTATTTTTCTTTGTGAACCATCATAGAATCTCTGCATCAAGCCAGGAAACCGTCTGGTCAGCAGAATTTTGTCCTGGCATGCCAGGAGGGGCCCAGGTACATGGAGCCTATGGAGACAGGATGGGATCCGTGTCACCCTCACGTCAGGGCTCAAAGAGCCGGGAAATTGTTGAATCTGGAAGACTCTTCTAATAGGCATATGCATGTGGATGAACTCATGATGTATCAGAAGACTGTAGACAAGCCATTCAGGCCAGCAAAATCCAGAAGAGCAACTTAAGCCACCGGTTAAGGGCTGAGTGGGGTGGCACATTTTAATTTTTAGCTTCAATCCCCATCTCTCTTAATGAGGTTTCTTTCTTCCATTTCCCAAATTTCACCTCCCTGTGCCCACATACCCCCCTTTCAGTCTCACTGGGGAATTTCGTTATGATATGGGGCATTCACATCCCACACTGGGTTGGAGGACCATTTGGAGTGAGCCCAAACGGGAACCCCCATTTCTGACAGTGACAGTTGAGAACATATTGTGCCTGTGCGAGTGCAGAGGAAGCTGTTGCCACGTGCCTTTTCTACCCACACCTCTGGCCATGTCCCCCCTCCAGCCCTTGGTAGGGTGTGACGGCCCTGTTTCCCTACCAGGTCAGCTCAGCAGCTTAGCTGTGGGGCTCTCCAAGAAGCCTAGACAGGGTTGGAAGACAGGCAGTGTGCACTTCTGTCCCTGTTCTAATCCATCCTTGAGTCTGGCCTCCTCAATCAACTGTGGCTCATCCCACAAGCTTGGATGTGGTTGCACAAGCTCTCTCAAAAACCCAGGGCTCCAGGCATCCTCTGCTCAGGGACCAGAGATGGAACAGACTCCTTGCGCAGCTCCTTGAGAATTCAAGGTCTCCGCTTGTTCTGTTGGCAGGTGCCTTCTCAGGGCCTGGCTTGTAGAGGCCTGCAGGTAACTGTGTAAAGAATGATGAAGGAGACAAAGAGAAGTCCACTGGTCATCTAGGATCTTGGAGCCATGCCCCTAGGAGTGATTTCTTGCTTTTCTCAAGAATCGTGTGCCTTGATCTCTAATATCTCCCCAGCAGGGGACTAGGTCCTTCTGATACCCAGGGCCTGCCTGCCTGTGGTGTGCCCACATCTCCAGGCCCTGGGAGAGAGCCCAAGAGTGAGCTTACTGATGAAGCAATCCATCTTCTTTGCCTGTTTCAGATACTGAAATATTTACCCTCAGGCAGTCAAGCAAGTGAATGGTTGCAAAAGCCATTCTCATTGTAACTGGATGGAGAGTATTTTGTGTCCGCATGCACGCACACTCCATCCTCTCCCCTCCCCTCACACATATGTATGTAAAATGAAGAATGTTTGGACACAGGATTCAATAACCTCTGTGACTTCAAGAACAAAGGTACCTCCTCACACACAAATACCACACGATAATTGCTCTTCCTCTCCTTACAGAGGTGCTCGATTGCTGGAAGATCTGGCAGTATTTATTCTTATGCCCATTTATCTGACAAATCTTGGTGAAGTACAGAATATATTCCAGGACTTGTGCTAGGCATTCTGGATCTGGGGCTGACTAAGGCAGTTGTGCCTACAGGAGGATACTACTGTGGCAGAGGAGGCAGACAGGTAAATAGGTGACTTAATTGTGTGAAAAGTGCACAGGTAGGAGGAGTAATAATGAAAAAAAAATAGTGATCCCAACAGGAAACCTCACTGGGTGGGACCCCTCATATGTAGGGTCAGCCATTCGGTTGTGGAAAATGTTGCCCTGTGATTGGGGACATCAGGGAAGTACCAAGTTGAGCCCACGTGGAGGGCAGGAGCCAGTTGTAACACATTTAACTGGTCCATGTTACCATGGTACACGTGACCACGGGGTTTTACACCCATTTTCTGTAACCTTTCCTGTGCTAAGCCCTTTCCATGAATTATCTCTTCATCACTAAAGTCCTCTGGCCTCAGTACCCTTAGAGCCCATCTTACTGCCGTAGTGAGCAGGCCTGTGATGCCTCCTCACTGTTCAGAACTGAGTGGTCGGCCTGGCGTGGAATTAGGGTGAGAGAGGTGCGCAGGGGAGGCTTCTCCAAGGAGGTGCACCTGAACTGCCTTTTCGTGTAGACATTTCACACAGGCACAGTTGAAGATGGTCGGCATCTGCAGTTGTGCATGTATCTGAATGTTCTGTTACTCCTCGTCTTCAAAGTCACGGATTTGCAGTGCAAATTGTGATGTGTTTGATTTTGTGCTGGGGCTTCCAAATGACCAAAGTGCAGAGACTTTGCACAAACCAGTCGTGTGGTTTCAATGTTACTATATGTTTCGTTTTGTTTCTGGAAGTCCACGTAAGTAGCTGGGCATAGTCTGGGAGTCTGCCCAATGAGCTGGTCTCCAGGAAATGGACTTGGATTTAACATCCAACTAACCTTGGGCACTTAAACCTGCTTGGCAAATATTGCCTTTGTCTCCTTTGTCCTTCTGGATCTTTAGGAGACAGTTCTCAGGTAGTATCAGTTAGGGGCTTATGGAGGTCAGGAGAAAGTGAAAGTGTAGTCTCTCAGTCATATCCAAGTCTTTGCGATCCCATGAACTGTAGCCCACCAGGCTCCTCCGTCCATGGGATTTTTCAGCGAGAATACTGGAGTGGATTGCCATTTCCTTCTCCAGGGGTCCTTCAGACCCAGGGATAGAACTCTGGCCTCCTGCATTGCAGGCAGACTCTTTACCATCTGAGCCACCAGGGAATCCCGGAGATCAGGAGAGGTAGTAGCTGAATATATAGGGGAGAGATTTTGGCCACTGTTGTCTCTTATTTCAGTACTGAATGAAAGACAGATGGCCAGAGAGAGACCCCTTGGGTTACGTGAAAGCATCACTTATCGGGAAAATAAGATTTCTCCATACCCAGCCTTGTGTGGATTCTTTTTAAAAATACAAAAGGGATACCTGTTACCAAATAATGATTCCCAATCATTATTTGAAAGGTAAACAAGTAAGACTTAGCCACAGCATGTGGCCCATACCCCCATGGAGGTACCAAGTGGAACTTGGGTTTGAACTTAGTCAGTGTTCACTAAACACTAGTCTAAGAGCCAAACCTTGGAATACATCCTTTCTGGGAAATATCTCCTTGAATCCTCACAGCAGCCCCATGAAATGAAGCACTATTGCTTTCAACCATTTTACACATGAAGAGACAGGTTCAGAGAGCTTGTGTTACCTTGACTGAGACCTGTAACTAGAGAAAATGCATTATCATTGGACCTGAGATAATCCATGGAGAGAGGCATATAACAATTTATCACAGTTACAGAGCTAAGAGATGATACTGTCAGGCTTAGAAACCTGGTCGAGCTCACTCCAGAGCTTGTGTTCTTAATCACGTTGTTGTCCTGATCACTTTGTGTTGATTGGTTGCTCAGACTCCATGCTGAGTGACTCCATCAACTTGGCTAATGAAAACTAGTCAGAAAAGTGTCTGTGGGGCATGCAATCTCCTGGTTTGGGTTATCCTGGACATTCCACTTGAGAGAGAGAGAGCCTGGAAATTGACCACAGCCATGGAATCTGCCTAACAACTACCTTTTGAAAAACAAAAAAAATTTTTTTGATTGGAATGTTGTTGCATCACAATGTTGTATTAGTTTCTGCTGTACATCATAGAAAATCAGCCACGCATATACATATATTCCTCTTTTTTGAATTTCCTTCCTGTTTAGGTCACCACAGAGCACCAAGTAGAGTTCCCTGTGCTATAGAGTAAGTTCTTATTAGTCATCTACTTTATACACAGCATTAATAGTGCATATATGTGAATCCCAATCTCCCGATTCTTCCCAGCTCCCACCCCTTTGGTGTCCATATGTTTGTTCTCTACGTACATGTCTCTATTTCTATTTTGCAAATAAGTTCATCTGTACCATTTTTTTCTAGATTCCACATACATGCACTGATGTCTAAGAACTACCTTTATCTACTCTTAAGGGATTCTTTGTCAACTACTCCACTTAGGGGTTTAAAACGATTTCGTTCCTTCTTTCGCACAGAGTGAAAATCTGAGTAGTTTAACTGAACTCTGTCGATACCTAGGGACGTCCCAGTCCTGGAGCTTCATCTGTGCTCTCTTCCCTAGTATTAGTTCAAAAGTTAAATTTTAGAGCTCTATTTAGAAACGCTCATTGATGGAGTCAAGCTGCAGCCATGGAGATGTTCTGTCATCTGGAATATCCTCATTACAGTCTAGGCTTCTGACGACAAGATGAAGTATCAATAAAACATGCTGCTTCCTCCTGAGTTGAGCCTTTGCACTTGAATGCATTCTTGCAGTGTCTCTCTTGTTCCTGTGCTAAGGAAATCTAAGTGGGCAGAATGATGGGGGAGTGGGGAGTTGGGGGAAAAGCAGTTTAGTGTGGTTAAGTGCCAGTGTGGCAAGACCATAAGCCCTCACAAGTTCACAGAATGCCCTTGGTGGTGACAGACTCTGCCTATCCTGTTGTCATTCAAACCTCAAGTATGCTATTTGACCTTAATACATCTGCTACATTAGAATCTCACAGGTAATGAGTACACAGGAAGCAAGAAGAAAAGTTGTTGACAGAAGGGACAAAGAACTGTTGTTTTGGCGTTTGCAAGTAGTGCATTTCCTGCAATCCTAATTAGTGTGACGAAGACTCATTGCCAAGAAGTTGTGTGGTATTTGCTTAAGATTCATTATGAACTGGTGAGGCTTTGGAGAGTTAGCCCAAAATGTTTATTTTATGTGTACTGAGATACTCAGTTGCCAGCAGGGCAGAAGAGATGGTGCAAATTGTTATTCAGATATAATTAAACCAAGGTCACATTCGAGTCCATTAAGCAAAAGCCTCAAATCCTTTTAATTAATGGGTTCAGATTGGTAGGTCTGAAGGAGCTAATTAAATTTCTTTTTCCAGGATTTTCTATTTAAATAGACAAGCATTGTGGTTCCTGCATTTCCTCCAAAGTTATTCTTTGCAGTTTAGTGTTGATGACAGTGTCAGCGCTTCATGGCAGGCCCTGATTTTCAGAGGTTAGGAAATACTATGGTCTCTGGTTAAACCAGTGGAGATCCCTGTCTGCATCTTTCGGGATCTGGAAGCCCTGTGCTTCCCTGAGTCCAGCCACAGCCTGATAGAGGTCCTCTTTTCCCGGAGAGCCGGCACCTCCTCCCTTAAATCCGCCAGGGGTGACAGATCACAGAGATCAAAAGCCTCAAGGATAGTATCCCTGGATTCTCCATATTTAATGAAGCTGGGGTGTCTTGGAACTGGATCTTCTCACCAGTTCCTTCATTTCTTCTACTGTTGTCCGTTATACCCCACCCCTAAGCCGCATGCACAGGCCATACCCTATACACATAGTTCTTTCTGACAGTCTAACTCCTATTAGCTACATGTTGTTGTTCAGTTGCTCAGTCATGTCTGTTTGTGACCCCATGGACTCCAGCATGCCAGGTTCCCTGTCCTTCACTATCTCCCAGAGTTTGCTCAAACACATAGCCATTGAGTCAGTGATGCCATCCAACCATTTCATCCTCTGTCGTCCCCTTCTCCTCCTACCCTCAGTCTTTCCCAACATCAGGGTTTTTTCCAGTGAGTTGATTTTTCGCATCAGGTGGCCAAAGTATTAGAGTTTCAGCTTCAGCATCAGTCCTTCTAATGAATATTCAAGGTTGATTTCCTTTAGGATTGACTGGTTTGTCTCAAGAGTCTTCTCCAGCATCACGGTTCAAAATCATCAGTTCTTCAGTGTTCAGCTATCTTTTTGGTCCAACTCACATCCATACATGACTGCTGGAAAAACTATAGCTTTGACTAGATGGACCTTTCTTGGCAAAGTGATCTCTCTGCTTTTTAATATGCTGTCTAAGTTTGTTATAACTTTTCTTCCAAGGAGCAAGCGTCTTTGAATTTCAGGGCTGCAGTCAAAATCCACAGTGACTTTGGAGCCCAAGAAAATAAAGTTAGCTACACAATAAGATCCCAAACTGGGGCCTCCAAGTGGTGGGGGAGATGCCCCTCATACCAGACAGCTTCCAGGATCCGGCTGCCGTGTTTTCCTCGCCTCTGTGTCTCTGATTCTTCTGGTCCAGGAGAAATGACCCCCACCAGCAGAGGGAGCTCAGCTGGCTTCTCAAAGCTTTTCCTCCACAGTTCCTTCCCCTGTGGATGTCTCTGAGAATCATCTCAAGGTCTATAAGATACGAAAAGTTATTCTTCCAAAACAACGAAACACTTCAGTATGCAGTTCTTTGCAAAAGAGATACAGTTACAGGATGTCTCTCCAGAAAACCTGGTATTTTAGTTTCTTGCAGGAGAAAATTCCCTGCGGGGGCTTCCTGACTCTTCAGTATGGCCAACGTGGGCCACACTGGGTTAAGCCCTGGAATTGGGTGCCCAGCACATACATGCTTCATCTTCCAGTGTTGCCTGGGGAACCCAGCAGCTTGTACTCAGGGTTCTTTAGACAGAACCATTCCAAATCATCATTCAATTAAAGCTGCAGAGATAGGGTGGCTGGGGAGAGGACCCAGGAAAAGATAATCAAACATCCAGCCATGTCCAAGCCAGCAGCTTCCTTCACTTTGGAGGACTGGCCATGTGGTTGTTCCCCAATGTGATGGCAGAAAGAAAGGATGCTCTGGGGCCCAGTTATCCTTAGCCACTGAACGTGCCTCAGAGACTGGAGAGGTTTCAGGAGCAGCTCCTTCATGTGGCTAGGGAGATCTCGCATGTCACCAAGCCCAGACTCAGACCCTGCCCATCAGGACGCACATCCCCCCAGTGGTGTGAAACACCCTGGGAGGCGGGTACACAGGGAGGCCTTTCTATGCGATGATGTTTCATTTCTGGTCCCAGGAATCAGTGCCACTGAACTGCAGCAAGTCCCTTTTGTCACAAGGGCTCTGGGCCTCAGCTTTCTCTACAAGGACTCTGAGATGTGTTTTTGCTGCCATCTGTTGTCTGCTGTGGGGACAACTCAGGGTTTACTTACAGGAGAGGGAAAGCCTTGCGCAGTCACAGCTCCGCACCCTCTCCCCACGTCGAGGAGAAAATGAAAACCGAGATATTGATGTCCCCCGGTGAAAACCCCATTATGAAAACCCGTGTTTACTGACCTACCATCATTCCCAAGCAGCTCCGTGTGAACTGCAATCACACTGCCGAGCGACCTTTCTGTCCCTGTGCCCAGCATCCCTGAAAGGGCCTGTTGTTCCTTTGGTTCAATGAAGAAACCTTCTGTTTAGTTAAGCAAGTGTTTTTCCAGTCATGTCTCCTGTTGCATTACAGAAAGATTATTGTTGAGTCTTGAGTTTTGTTGTTGTTGTTCTTTGAATACCCCCACCTCCCTACCCCCTCAACTACCCACCCCGACACTTACTCCTTTACTTTTTTTAAAAAAAGGAGTGAAATTCCTAATGACCTGAGCACCTTCCTGGGCCTTGAAAGGTCCCTGGTCATGTTTTTCAGGTGCTCTTGTAAGCTGGCTTCTCATCACCCCAGCTCTCCAGGGCCTTGGAACTTCCCAGAGTCTCAGAGGCGTCCACACAGGCACGGAGCCCAGAGGGGACCCCTGTGAGCCAGGGAGGCCAGTCCTGGTCCATGTCTTTACGTGTGTTGTGCTTCTCTGTCTTACAGCTGTTTGTTGGGCTTGGGTTCCCGTACGAGGGCCCAGCTCCCCTGGAGGCCATCGCAAATGGATGTGCTTTTCTGAATCCCAAGTTCAACCCACCCAAAAGCAGCAAAAACACAGACTTTTTCATTGGCAAGCCAACTC